>NW_006916042.1:147163-180196 GCF_000464535.1 Endocarpon pusillum Z07020
CGGCGCAAGGGCCAGGTCCCGTCCGCGGAGATGGCCACCGCCTTCAACAACGGCCTCGGCATGGTCTTGGTCGTCTCCGAGGCGGCGGGCGGAGCGGTCATGCGCGAGCTCGAGGCGGAAGGCGAGACCGTCTTCAGGGTGGGGAAGCTCGTCAGCAGGGCGGAGAGGGAGAGGGACAAGGATACCACCGGCTGTGTGCTCCTGAATCTGGAGTCTTGGGATGCCAGCGCGGGCGAGCAATGAGGTCGTCGGTAGGGCGGTGTGTGCGACGTTTCCACCATACCTACGAGGACATGATAGCGAGCCAGAAGAAGAAAAAAGAAAGTCATACTCCCTGTAACTAGTGTAGATATGCATCCTCTTCCACCCATGGAGACGAGAGACACGATTTGATATTGGATCAGTGACTTTACATGATGTCTTTGCTTTCGTCTTTCTAGCGAGCCTGTCTGAGTCTCTCTATGCTAGCTATCTTTACGCCCCGGACCCTCGATCTATCTATCGAGAAAAGAGAAAACCCAGAAACAGCTAGGGTTGAGCGTTGCAATGAAAGAAACGTCAGGCATCATCCTCGCTTTCTCAACGCCAACCAATCATTCGACCGTAAAAGGCTTGTCGTGGTCTTGAGCACAAGTGATGGCGTGTTCTGAACCCGCTACCGTCCGTGACCAGACCCGACCCCATTTTCTCTGCCCGGCCTAGAGCCAGATCGCTGTGCGCAAGCCGTGGCTATCTATTAAACCCGTGCAGGCGATCGATCTCTCTGAGGCGGTCGTCATCACAGCTCGCCCTTCTTGCTTCCGGCTCCCCCGGCTCCCCCTCCTCCTCCTTCAGACACCGGCGCCAAGCACTTCCTGATGAAACCCTCGACGTGGTCAATCTCCAGCGGATCCGCCGCATGGGGCAAGCCGTGATACGTCTTGAACTCCAAGTCGGCCACGCCGAGATCCTTCCTCAACACCTCGGCCGTCCTGACGCCCCAATCGTACTTGACCAGCGGATCGGCGTCGCCGTGGCCCATGAACCAGCGGGAGTCGCGGTTCGCGTTCCCGTTCTCCGCGGCCAGGGTCTTGACCTTGTCGCCCAGGAGGAGGTAGCAGGACAGGCCGAAGATGCCGGCGAGCTTGTGCGGCGTGGTCAGGCCGGTGAAGAGCGCCATGGCGCCGCCCTGCGAGAAGCCGCCCAGCACGATGCGCTCCGAGGCGATGCCGGCTGAGACTTCGCCCGCCACCAGGTCGTTGAACACGCTCCGCGACCGGAGGATGCCCGCTTCGTCGTGCGCCTCTTGCAGATCGTCGAAGGTCGTCTACAGGTAAAACAAGAATCTGGTGGTTAGCTGGGAATGGGGTTTCCTCGGGCCAGGCAGATCAAGACAGGGCGAAGCAAAAAGGGGAAATGTATATGGAACGAGGTTGCGGACAGCATCGCGGCGCCTTACTATGTCGTACCTGTTTTTCCTCGGTGGTGGTTAGGTCACTGGGCAATCGGGGGGAGCCAGCACTGGGGCGGGAGAGATAGTGCTCACCAACCAGGCATGGAGACGCCCATGTTCTGCAATTGGTTGGAAGACCATCAGTCAGCTTTTGTTCATGAGCTTTTGTTTTGGCTAGAGAGAGAGGCCACTGTCGTACAACTGTGATAGGTATGCTCGGCGCGTTGGGAAAAATGAATTTGACGTCTTCGAATTTCCCCCGTCGTCGCCAGTTCTCCGCCAGGCCGACCCTGACACGCAGGCGGATCCATGTCAGTTCGGAACAGGGGGCGGAAGAATAGGTCGGGTATGGAAAGGAGGAGAATGTAGAAGCTCACCAGCCTCCGCCGCTGCGTGATGGGTGATGGGTCAGCCTTGTATGTTTTTTTTCGACGGAGGGGTTATCTTGCTGCGTACCTGTCGCCCAGACCATGCGCCATGATGACGGTGGCAGTGTGCTTCTTGACCGCCGGAACAACCAGTGCAGGACCTGCCATCTTGTGGATTGCGACGATTCTACTTGCGCTCATCGATGGTAGGATACATGCCAGTAAGCAGAGGAAGATTGGTATTGGAAGATGCAGATGCCAAGTCATTTTCATGGGTATTATACTGTAAATACCGCAGATGTCTTAATCTGGACTAACTAATTTGCCTACCACGGTGAGGGCATAGTCGACTACGGAGGCAGATACTCGTATTCCGCTAAAAGGAAGAGACGGTAAAATACTGAAATACTGAATGTTTCCGGAGAGGCCAACCGAAGAGCCGAGTTGTATCGCAGTGGTATATTGACAGATTATTTTGCTCGTTCTTCAGAAATCAGCATTACAGCACCACAATCATGTCTAACAATCATGCACCTCCCTCACTCCGCTGGCCGGTGTAGAAGGCCAGGCCATACGTCTTTGTCTTGAAGGTAATGACCGCGCCCTTGGGGAAATAAAATACATCTCCCGCCACGGCGTGGACCTCCTGGCCCGTCTCGTCGGAAATGTCGAATTCTCCCTCCACAACGATCTTCATCTCGTGATAGGTGTATGTGTAGACCAGTGGGGTGCCTGCCTCGAGCCGGTAGAAGCCGCAGGAGATTGGTTTCTCGGCATCATTCTTGTCGCTGTCTGATTGTTAGATTGGGAACCGTGCACAAGGCTTGTCAGCGTTCAAGTGGGGAGAGCTCACCTGGAGTACACATCGCCAAGAAAGGCGTTTTCGTTGGCGATCAACGGAGGCTTGAAGGAAGATTGCGCTTTGCTGTAATGCTTGAAAGCAGTCTTCTCAGCCATCCTTTCCGACACAACTGCAGACTTCTGCGCGGCTTTAGGTATGGTTGACGATGGCGACCTGGTTAGTCCAGGGAGAGAAAGAGGAAAGAATGGTGAAAAGAGTGTCAAAGAGAAAGGACGCGACTAGGTGTTATGCTTGTTCCATTAGACTTTTCGATCGGCAAAGAAAAGTATGCAGGCAATCCTCGCCTTTTTGTACGCCGTTCCCTCAAGCTCCGCAGTATTGGATATGTGGTTGTCAAGACAAGGATATCCGATGCTGCACATGATAGTGTATCAATCAAGCAAGCAGTGCTGAACGAAACACAATGCAAGGACGCAAGAGACTCAAGGACAGCACCATACGCAGCTGCTAGTCAATCATTAGTGGTGTGAGGTAGAATATTATTGCCTATCTTAGACTGAAGATCCAGCAGAGGACGAAAGG
Organism: Endocarpon pusillum Z07020; assembly: GCF_000464535.1. Taxonomy (NCBI): domain Eukaryota; kingdom Fungi; phylum Ascomycota; class Eurotiomycetes; order Verrucariales; family Verrucariaceae; genus Endocarpon; species Endocarpon pusillum. The sequence goes on from NW_006916042.1 coordinate 150,348, forward strand.
CGATCCGACGGACTAATCCTAGTAGGACAGTAACGGCTTTGCCTGGTAACATCTTTCAGCCTCATCAAACAGCCATACTTTCGCATTCTAGTGCCTGGCATATCACCTCGGTTGGAACTTGCTACGTAGGGGCGAGCCAGACGAAAGGGACCGGGAAAGCCAATCGCAGTGTTGCGGCACTTCTGGTGGCGAGAGCTCACACTATGCTCGTTGCTGATGGCCAGTCACCTTCGCTTGTGACCATGAGGAATGCTAGAATTACTAAGCGACATTGTCGTTCGTAGCTCTTGTATGCACTTAGCCGGCATTGCACGGGAGCACAGAGCAACTGCCGATTGGAAGGGTAACAATATCGAATCCTGTACTCGGTACGGCGTTGGTGGCTGCGTCCAGGTTAGACATGGTCTCTTAGCTCCCATCACCAAGAATCTGGCAGAAGCTGGCAGAATCTGGCAGAATCTAGCAGCATGGCACCAGCAACTTGGCCCATTGCTGGGATCAAGTCACAGACCCGACGCAACTCGGCTCGTGAACTGTTTCGGCTCGTGCGGACTGCGGAAATGTGACCCGGAGGCGGAAGGGAAAAAGATGGGGAGAGCCATACCCCAATAGGAAGGTTATCCCCAATCAGGAAGCTAGTCTCAACGTGGAAACACTGACAGAGGGCAGGCGGCGCCAAGACTCCTTGAATGGCCTGAATCGTCGATGCTGCTACCGAGCACCAAGGTGGGAAAGACGTTTTCAACCGCTTGCATACTGGCTAGCGACGTATGAATCGATAATACTGCAGTTGCCTGGGGATGATGATGCAGGGGAGCCAAACGGTTGAACCTTCAGCCTCCAATCAAGAAGCGAGAATGTGTCCGGAAACAGATTTACGTAGTAGCTTCTATCCACACCTTTCCTCAGAGACTTTGGCCAAGAGCGTTGAAACCATGCTGGAAGAGGCATTGAAATGCTGCTCACTGTCTCCACAGCCAATGCTACTTTGGGAAGCTTCAAAGTTAAGTCCGTCACGAGCCCAGAGCTATAAGAGCCAAGTCGAACTAAACGGAACAATAGGGAAGAAGCTTTCGTTTCACACGGGCAGAACAAGGAAAACAGGCATCTCCGTTGATATCGCGGCTCCATCCGCAGTGTATCATTTACCGAACTCCGTCACTGAGAACCCCTGTAGAAAAGCCATAATGTCATATCCTTCCAAGCCTAGTGTGGCCAGGCGACTCGGTCGAAGTGGTGTGGGATAATAAGAATTGCTGAATGCACCTCGGGTCTTTTTCGTGTAAGAAGGACGTCCCTTATCAACGTTTCGGAGTTCTGCCTATCCCTTGTGCTAACATCGAATATCAGCCCATTGTTGTACTGCCACTAAGCAGCTTCATCCCGACACAGCCGGCCGCAAGTGATATATGTATCACTTAGGCATTATCTCGCCCCCGCAATAACTACTGCAACAGTCAACAAGATGTCCTTCAGCTTCCCTTTAGCATTTTACGTTCTGGGTTCAGTCCATACTTTTCTCTTCCTCTGCATTTGAAATCCAAGATATTAGACTTGTTGGCAATCACAACTCCCGGCTCCTGCGCTTTAACAACCGTATCAATCTGGGCATCTTCCAACGGGAAATAAGCCAAGGTACTCCAACCATCTTGCTCAACGCCAGTCGCCGCCGCAGAGATGAAAGACTCACAACCTTGTTCAACCCGGCCAGCAAACACGAAAGATCTGGAGCAATATATTGCAAGTCTCGAGTCTTATCTGGCAAGGCCGGATGGGAAGCCTGAGAAGAGCGGTACGAAGGCTAGCACCAAAGGTGACAGAGGCAGGAGCTCCGGATCCAAATCGACGAATTCGGACAGCAATTCATCCAAGAAGCACTAGACACGGTTAGCCAGACGTTCGAGCCTCATTTAGCCAACAAAAGTAGACTGTTTACCTTCCCACTCAAAGTCGCTCATGACACCGATCCAGTGCAGTCGACCTCGCACGGTATATTCGAATTCTATGCTCTCCAATGGCGATTCCATTGACCCCTTCCGCGCTAAAGATGGTAAGGGTAAAGGGGATTGCTTTGGAAATTGTGGCACGCTTGCTCCTCGGTAAGAATCCACGTGCATTGAAGCTGCAGTGCCTTCATCGTCCAAGCGGACTGAATGTGGCAGTCCATTCTGGTCGGTCATGGCTCTTCGCTTCGAGAAGGAGCCCTCAACCACAGTAGCGAAGCCAGACCCACCCGATCCGTTGAAGAAGACACCAGGAGTGGTGTTGTCTGCATCCGACATCTTGCGCTTGGTACCCCGAACAGAAATTGGCGAAGGGGTTTCATTCATTGGGACACACCAGGTAGCTTGCCTTCTCAACAGCCGATCTGCCTTCGCTGCTTCGAAGCGGTCTCTTCGATCCCACACTTCTTTGACCACATCGAAACATTTGTCAACGTTGCCTATCGACAGCCGGGCGGACATGGCTGCCCATCGATTTCTGACCCATTGCCTGTCCTCTTGAGTTATGGCTTCACAACTGGCTGCCAAAAGAGGAAAGATTTGGATGATGATGGTTCGGCTGCTCAGAGGAACGGTGGCCAGATACTTCAGGACCGTGTTGGCCAGAATGCTTGCCGGGTCGGAGGGAATCTCGGGCACGGCTTGATGAAGATACAACAAAGTAGCCCATCGATATGCTTCTGCCGTCTGGACGCTATGCTGTACCTCGCTCGTGGGATCCTCCGGTATCTCAAAGCTCACAGGTGCTGGTGGTTGCCACTGCTCAATCCTTCTCTTCAACTCGATCGCGTCACTGATGAGTGTAAAAGAATTAGTGCTGGACTTCCGCACCCTCCTCACAATAGCAGCTACGCGGCCGATGAGGGGAAAAAGTGTACTTGCGGCCCCCATAAGAGGATCGATCTCCAGCATATTATCAAAGGGTTGGTTAAAAGTGGCCAACACATTGTCCAGATCGTCAAAGTCGTCCTCTTTCAAACTGGTTAACTGTGCAATCACGTCCATGTAGATAAACGTATTACACAAAAACCTCAACCGATGGAGTTGCTGCATGTTGCTTCTGCCCGTCTGCACAGCATTTTGATGCTTAATGACAGCTTGATTGACAAAATATTTGGCTCCCTTGAGATGCTCGATACCACTGCTTACATGCCGGTCCCAGCTTTCGCTAAAGGCCAAGACAAGGGTAGTAGCCAAAGCGGCATCCACCTCGTTCGAGCTGAGTGGGTCATCGAACCTCATATCGTGCAGAGAAGTGGCAAGGTTGGTCACGCTTTTGTGCATATGCTTCATCCCGTCCATCCGAAGTTCCGGTGCCGCCTTGGAGCTGTGGAAGGCTGTCAAGGCCGCAATTGCATGATACAAATGCTTCGACTCTTGTGCCATTGGCCATAACACAGTTCTCCAAGGATTCTCGTTTGGCCCGTCCTTGACAGACAGGATGCCACAAGTCTGCCGATCGAACTGCACCAGAAGCATTTCTGGAGAGCTGCTTGGAAGTCTTGGCTGCGCCCATAGGTCCATGATGGAAGAGCTGGACGAGGATGATGACTCCGACGGGCTTGGAGAGGTAGACGGTAGGCGGAATGACCAGTTATTGGACATGATACGTTGCTGCTGATCCAGATTCATCATCGGATCGTCTCTACGCACAATTTCTTCGACATCCTCGTCATCATCTACTGCTCCATCGACATCAGCGGGTGGCGTATAGCCACTAGGCATATATGGCAAGGGCGACTGCGGTGGTCGAAGTTCTATTGGAGGCGGGGGAGAATTTAGATCCGTCCCGGGCAACAAGATATCTCGTAAAGTAGGTGAGCCGGAGGGAAAGGAAGAGGGATGGTGTGCTGGGTGTATAGGTCTCGGCTGGGAAAGATGGTTTGCGTTTGGTTGAGCCTGGGGAGAATTGTCTGATGCATACGGATTGACAACTGACTGGTGCTCATAAACGTTCTGTGTCTGTGATTGCGGTATGTAGTCGATGTCCTTGGAGAAATGAGGCGAAATTGGGGTGGGAAATCCGGTGTAATGATTTGGCATCAGGTACGGATCGCGAAAAGCATCCGGGCTGCCAATTGCTTTGAAGCCACCATCTGCCTCAGGTACGGGTGAAGGGCCCGCATTAGAATCGTTCGAAGGGCTCGAAGCCGACGGCGCCTGGGCAGATATATTCCTGAAAGTCGAAGGCGGCGGCGGAGGGGACACTGGCAGTAGACACATGGTTAACAGGCTTTTCCATCCTCACTGTTCGAGGACTTTACCCTTCTTGGGCTTGGGTCCAGATTTGCCCGTGAAATTGGCTTCCTCAAAAGACCTCCATTTGAATGCTTTACTATACCCGCCACATTGCACGTTGCGCTTTCGGCATTGCTCGCATGTTGGCTTGCTCTCATCGCATTTCAATCGTTTCCCCTTGCACGTGATGCACCCATTCCGGCTCTTGCTCTGCTTGGGCTTTGTGATTCCCCCATTCTGGACCCCGGACGTAGTGGGAGTTCGGCCAGAGCTTGCGAGGGGTCTCCCTCCAGCATTCGTGATCGGTTGAATCGGAGCTGGGTTGGGAACCGGCGTGGAGTCGCTGGCTGGTGACTTTCTCAGAAACGCTGAGGGACTTGGAATTGTGATGGTCTCCATGCAGTATGCAGTGGATTGGGCATTGGGAGTACCTCGCTTATCGTAGGCGGGAAGCGGTCGATGGTGTGGAATACGCTGACATGGCACATCTGCAAGTGAGATTTAGATGGGATTGAAGACGGAGTCCGCGTAGCAGCTCAAGCACCGTGCCTGGCCAGTACAAAGGCGCAATATTAGACAGCAAGGTGTAGTGGTCCGGGGATGGGAGAGAATGGCGCCAACCGGACCCCAAACCCCGATAAGGCAATTCCCTCGGCTTCAACGATGTGCAGGGCGATAGGCGATAGGAGAGCCAACCACCTAACTTTGGTCAGCGTTGACTCTCTCCAGATCCTCACCCGGACCCTCTGTCTTCGATCACCACGTTTAGACTATTCTTGTTCTCAACACAATCTGCGGATGGCAGCGAAGTTGCGAATACCTTGTGCACGTTGTGTGCTTCGGGCACAGCCTCATGAGTTCTGGCCTGTAGACCTCAACCATTTCGAAACACCTTGAGGGATGCTCTGTTTCTCATCTAGAATTGCATTATCACTTGCGCCGTCTAATCAAGGATATTCGAGCCAATTTGGGAAGAGCGGTCCAGCAACGGTTGCTGAGAACAAAGCGCTGCAGCAGTACTTGAGACGTGCGAGGTCCAGGCGTCTTTGTATACAAGTAAGACAACCTTCTAAACTAAATCTAGATCCGAGAAATCCAGGAGGAAAATGTTCTCAGTAGCCAGAAGATTTTACGGTGCTTGGTCTGTGTCTCAATCCTACAGCGTCCTAGCATGGTTTGAGACAAGATGCCCCTTACAGTCATCAGTCGACAGTCTCGTATACATTTTGGCCATCGTTGTGCAATTGATCTTGCTCTCAAAGTTGTTTTTCAGAACCTATAGTCCAAGTTGTTTCGATACCAGCGCTTTGCATGCTTTGGTTGAAATATAAGACCTGGGACCAAAAATCCGACTCCTGGGCCTACAAGTACAAGGAAGCTGGAACGTTGTCTTGTACATCATATAATTGTCTTTGCGTAGACGCATAGCACAGAAATCCAAACAGACCCAAAACGTGATCATCGTACTTGAAGAATTTTATACTGTTGGATTCTCGATGAAGCTTGAAGAAGAGAGATGCAAAGCAGCTCCCGCAATAATCCGCTCCGGGGGAGGAAATGAGTCCAGTGAGCGCAGAACGCCCGCTCAAACACCACTGAAGTTCAACGAAGGATACATCAAAGCCTGCTATAACTATAATCCAGCCTTTGCAATCTCCGCTTCCGTCCACTCCCAGAGTGTCTTGCCCGCTTCCACATCCATCGCATATTTGTTGCCTGAATTTTCGCCATCGACCTTCCCTACTGGTGTATAGTATGCCCCATTCTGGAGCTCCTCTTTCTTGGCGCCCGCTGCTGCCCAGATCGTGTTATGAGCGCCAGTCGAGATGGGTTGAAACAACAATGGTCCAATGAGCATGAGAGCCCACCGAATTAGAGCATTGCTCTTGTTAGTAGTGTCCCATAGGCCTGATTTGATAATCCCAGGATGGACCGAGACCGATTTTATAGCAGGATACTGCCTAGCAAGCTCAGCGGCGAAGAGTATGTTGGCAGCTTTCGAGGCCCCGTAGCGGGTCCATGTACTGGTTGCAGAGAGCTTCTCATTATCCAACATGGTCTCCATGGCTGGTGCTCTGTTATTAGCGACTGAGCTGATCGAGATTACCCTAACATCTGAGCCAGGAAGTGCTGCTGTCTTTTCCAAGGTCGGTAGTAACAATTTCGTCAGAAGATGATGTCCAATGTGGTTGGTACCAAATTGAATCTCGTGACCTTGCTCCGTCTTACCCAGGGGTAATGCCATGACACCAGCATTGCAAATTAGGATATCAAGACGTTCAGTGGACGATCTCACCGACTCTACCGCGGATCGAATTGAACTGAAGGATGCAAGGTCGAGTGATAAGTTTTGAAGGTCAGTACCTGATTGTCCAAGTGATTTTCTGATTGACTTGACCGCTTCTTCGCCTTTGGACTGTGTACGAGAAGTAAGATATATTTTCGATGGATTGTGCTTGGCTAGTTGAAGAGTGGTTTCTCTGCCCAGTCCATTATTGCCTGGAAGCGTTTACATGAGTCAGTTGAGTCATGAGATGAGATTCGAGCTACAAAGACCAACCTCCAGTAACGAGAATCACTTTCCCAGCGAGTGCCCTAATACTGTTTTCTGGATTGAATGAAGGGGCGCCAGTTGTGGGAAAATAGGTGTGGAAGCCTTGAATTGGATGGAGTAGATATGGTGTGATAAAGCCCGTCGTCTCTACGATCCCCAGAATGTTGGCCCAGAAGATTAATGGAGGAGATTTACGTTCCCAACACGACGCATTTGAAGGACATTCATCCTGATCGACAATCGAGCTGTCCATGGATGTCGAATCCTTGATCATGAACGAGAATCCGGGGAAGAGATGTTGAGCTCAACGACAATTGGACGCCACCAACTTGGCAGGTACCGGATTGGTCCAGGTTGTCAGCAATACATCCGTATGCTAGGATGGATATGATGGATAGACGACTGAAAATTGACGGCGTGCCAACTAGCTACAAATGGTAGGGGGGGCACATTTTTCTATCTATAGTTGATCATACGCACAAAATCATCTTACGAGACCGGGTCTGCCTGCCCCTTTCAGTGTTACCCACGCATTCGCTATGTCCTTTTCATACAATGTACATATCAATATCCAAAACCTTCGACGTGTAAGTATATACCTTGTGCTCCTGTCCCCTTGTGCACAGCTCGTTCATCGCTAAGTGCCACCACACTTGCGCGGACGTCGTCTTGCAGTCCTTGGGGTCCGCACACGACGACCGCACTCTCGCCCTCCGCTTCTTCCAAAACCTTCCTTATGATGCTTCGGGGTTGTGGTCGACCGAATAAGAACTTCATGGCGGGATTGGGCGTAACAGCCGGCCGGTTGCTTGGTTCCGCTTCAGATGCGAGGGTTGCGGAACTCGTCGTTGTGGCTTTCGATCCATGCGCGCAGGTACAGACGGGACGGTTTGGCTCGTCCTCAATCGTTGCTCTACAGCAGCACGAGCCGTCAGGCCCGCAGCCACCGCCTTCGGAATGATTATGCTCACTTGACTGTAGACAATTCACTTCGACAACTTTCTCGGGATCTCTCTTTTCCATTGTACCTTTCTCACCGAGTCCAGACTTAGCTTGTTTTGGCTCTCCATGCGCCCCTGATTTGCAAGATCTTGTAGAGGTACTCTTCTCAGCATACAATGCTTCATCACATGTGATATAAACGCTGATGTCTACCTGTCTGTCATCTTTAGGATGCTTTGTACGCCCCATAGCTGTGTTATCAATGACCTGATGTAGCTGCGTAATGAACCAATCAAGCTGGTTGCGTGATTTCACTACCCATACAAAGCGAATCCTGCGCGTCAAAGCGATTTCATCGGTAAGTGAATGGCGAGGAATCACGTCCTTATCGAGAAGCCACGACTGAACGATGTATCGCAGATGTGGAACTGTAAAGGTGGCACCTGTGCTGCCGGCGAAGAAGACAACGCTATCGAACTGACGTAGATTCCTCATGCGTCCGTATGGGCCTTCAATGCCGACTTTCCTCATCGTTGACCCCGAGTTCTGGTTTGCCAAAGGTAGAGCATCACTTTTGGTTGCATGATGGAGGAACTCCTTTGTACCACCCTGGTGGGCCTTGACGAAGAATTCCAGCTTGCCATCTGAAGGCAGAGAGGCAATGGTGAAGGGGTGACTCTGTAGTGGTAGCACAGAATGACATGACAGAAAGACGTGCTGGCCAGGCTTCCACATAAAGACTGGCTTATCAATCGAGACTCGGGTCACGCCGTCCGGCAAAGCAGTAAAGGATGCAGAGTTTGCCCACAACCCATTGACCTTCATCTTCCAAAAATGGAAAGGAGTGAGATTGAGGTACAACATCCGTCTCATCCTGAGAAGACGATCGAGAGCAAAAAGGGCAATTGGCAGCCAAACCCACACCTTGACCTCATCCGGTACATGAAGCCAGATAGCCGCAATGAATCCGGCAAAGGTGAGGAGATGAGAGATGACAAACATCTCATAGCTGAGTTTGCGCATAGGGGTGGCAGAGGTTATAACTATAAAGGTCAAAATGCACCATGCAGCAAAGCCTCGTTGGGTAATTGGGTCTGTGGTCAATTTAACCTTGACATAATCATACCGAGCCCAATTCCTGAACCAAAACCCCATATGCAACGTCGCCGAGAGCCAAAGTGTCCTAGCAGTCCATCTGTGAAGCCAATTCAAGCGTTCGTAGCCAAAACCAGTAAGCATACCTATGATGTTCTCTTTTGCTGATAGCAAGACTATCAGTGGAAGTTGTGCAATGGAGACGAAGCCTGTTCGATAGCCAATATCTTCCCAGCTCCATTTGTCTTGCGTATCTAACTTGTAGAAGCACAGAACAAGAACAACGATCACGTTAGAGAAGACGAGAGTTGTCCGGCCCAGGTTTGGAAAGCGAAATGACCACCTTCTCCAGCGAAGTGTGCCTAAAGGAGCATAGCTGAGCTCGCGCGCTACAGCTGTTGCTGTGGCGAAGGACACCCAGAACATGGACTTTGGCTTGGACTGTTGCGACTGGTATCTTCAAAGATGTAAGCCAGCATCTTCTATGGAAGACGACACCTGAATAATACCTTTGAAGAGCCAGAACTTTGTTCAGAACGTTGATCAGCGTTGCACAGGCAATCGCAGCTCCGAGCACTGCCCAATACATCTTCTGCACGTAGAATAAATTTGGTACTCCATTCCCTGTCGACGTGTCCCCCATCCCACCTGCATGGTGGGAATGATCCATTGGCGTCAAATAGGTGGTTTGTTAAATACACCACAAGTGTTGCGATGGTAAGCGTAACCTGCACGACAAGCTACTCTCCAAGGATCTCTTTCCTTTGAGAGGCGAGCAGGAATGTTAGGTGATCATGGTCCGTAGTGTGAGCCTTAAGCAAAAGCTCCAGACCAAGACGAAGGTGCAATCTCTCCTGATCAGATTGTGACAGCCAAAGAGGAAGAAAAATGTGGAGGAATTGGGTAGTATTGGTCAGACTGAACTCATTTGGCAGCGTATGGGGGCTTCACCTTGTTTGTTCCGCAGCTGTGAAAACGTCCAATACACATCGAGTAATGCTACGTATTTCAAGCTGTGCTGACTCCACTGCGCTGGTGGGTGGGAACCAAGCCTGTGGGTTGTCACAGACCTCAACTAGCCAATTGCGGAAAACTTGCTCAAACTTTGACCATTCGCCACATATCACAAGCGATACTTAGCTGGTAGGGCGGACCGCCATAGGCCATCATGTAGCTAAGAAGAAGTGCACGGAGTGCTGGACTCCATGCTGATGCCAGAGGGGCGGCTGAAGAAATGACGGAGTGCGGCTACTGTCCACATCCATCAAGTTCTACAACCTACGGGCGAGTTCGAAGGGCAATTGAAGCCACTTAGCTTTCGAAGTACTAGTACTACGGAAACACTTTCGCATCTGCTGGACCTCACTTCAGAACACTAGTACTTCTAACCACTCGATTCTCGATTTCAGAACATTACAGGCATGGCCCACTCGAGCGGTTCTTCAGGTCATGGCAGCATCTTCACGAACTCGCGAGACACGCCGCTCTACTCGTCGAACTGGGTCCCAAGTTCTGCCGGAGGATATGCTGGAACCTGCATATTCCTTATTGTTCTGGCCTCGGTATTACGGTGTCTCGTGGCTTTCAAGACTGTGCTGGAGCAGCGATGGCTGGCCCAGGCAAGGTGTCGGCGTTACGTTGTGGTCAAGGGCAGAGGAACTGAAGCTGGAAAGATCGAGTCTGATCCTGCGGCAAAAGCAGGCGCTCTCATCACCACGAACGGAGTAGAGGAGAATGTCAAGATTGTTCAGTCAAACAATGAAGGAGCAATCCCATTCAGATTGAGTATTGATATACCACGAGCGAGTCTTGTCACGGTCATCACAGGTGTTGCATATTTACTGTGAGTGTCGTGTCCTGTTCTTGATGAGACAGTTGATCAGTGCTGACCATGCACCAGCATGCTGGCAGTCATGACCATGAACGTGGGATACTTCTCATCAGTTCTTGCTGGTACCTTTGTCGGCGAGCTGGCTGTTGGGCGCTACGCACAGTGGGAAGACCATTAACATGTGTCTCATCCATTGTCATGACTGACCGAGATTGAATCTCCACTAAATGCACAATTGGTTTGCATACATGGCGTGCATACGGGGCGAGCATTGATTTCTCAGAGTCAGGGACAGGATAGACACGACAATCTTGGGTTTCCATTTCTGGGACCACGGTTGCCATACAGTACCATAATACTTTCGGGCAGGCATAGTGGAGTTCATAGATGGCCCCTCTGGCCCCTGATTCGCTGTTGACTAACTTAGTTACAACTAGATCCCGAAGAACTCGTCTGAGCAGATTTCCAAAACGACCAACCCTCAACCAAGCCAAAACATAAACTTGCTCAACCTCCATCATCTGTAATATGCCAGATTTGACTAATTGTATTTCTAATTAGAATGCATCTGCTATTGGTAATACGGAGTACATCTAGCCGCCTTGAAAGTCCTGCCCCAACCCTTTTCCATCAGACGTAGCTCCTTACCCCACTACCAACAGCTCATATCCACTTCCGTGGAGGGTTTGTCTAAGCAGGACAATCTGGGCTCTCGAGAGGATGCTAGTGGAATCAATGAAAGCCAGCTATCGCAATTAGATCGACAGTTGCCACGAGACTCTTCTTTCACATCTGCGTTTTCCTTTATTGTGTACAACGCTCTGGAAGCTCTTTTCCATTTCAAAGTCTTGACTCTTCTACTACCCTTTTCGCCCTCTCGGTATTTCTTTCTGTATCCTGCCGGCGACTCCGTTCTGCACATCATCTGCATAATGCTTTGCCACTCTCTGCTCGTTCCATTTTTTGCAGCTCTTGTACCAGTGTCCGCCCACTTCGAACTGAACTACCCCACAGTTCGAGGTTTCAATGAAGACAATCTCGGCACTGGACCGTGTGGAGGCTTTGATACTCCTACATCCGAGCGTACCTCGGTTTCAACGACATCGTTAGTACTTGCCCTGAGGATGGGCCACGACGAGAATGCAGTACAAGTTCTTATGGGAATGGGTGACAATCCGGGAAACAATTTCAACATCACACTCGTTTCCACTTTTCGAGAGGAAGGTCTGGGAGAATTCTGCTTGCCAGATATACCACTACCTTCGAACCTCGGAATTATGGATGGCATGAACGCTACGATACAGGTGGTGACTAATGGGGATCCAGCTGGCGGACTTTACAACGTGAGACATGACAAAATAACATGATAACGAACCGTGCTAATGAAACCGCCTTCAGTGTGCAGACATTACATTCACAACAGGTACGGTAAATCCTCCATCGCAATGTACCAATGGCACGGGCGTGAATGCAAGCCCGTTCCCCTCACAAGCCGCTGCCCGGAATGCCAACGAATCAACTCCTCAAGGACAAGCTCAGAGTGGATCAACCAGTGAGACTGGATCGTCAAGTCAGAGCGGGAGCGCCACTGGCAGTAGCACAGCGGCAACAAGCACACCAACAGGTAAAGCGGCTGCAGCGAGCGTGGGTTGGGGACTGCTTGGAGCTGTTTTCCTGGGAGCAGCCGCCCTCTTGTGAGTAGGCTGTCACACCTGCAGAAAACCTAGATTTGTACAGTATTTAATATAGGCGCTTTCGCTCAAGTCATTGAACAATCAGCACCCCAGTACTCCGTATTTCTCGCCGTAACATCACAATTGAAGTAACCTTAATTGTGTCTAAATGGAGGCTTAGGACTCAAGGTTAGGGCAGGAAGACAGTTATGGCGTCAAGGAAGAATGTCTACGTCATTGATAGATGTAGTTCCCTGGAGGACGCGACTGGAAGGTGTGCCTTTTTCCGAAAGCGAGGCTAATCAGCATCCATTAAGTGTTCAATATCCTGCTCAATATAACTCATTAAATCTTGAACTGGCTGGCTTCTCTCCGATAACGCACAGTCGCACAGTCGCACAGTCGCACAGTTGCACAATCTGGCTGGCACCACAATACGGCTTTCTCGTCTGCTCTCCACAATGGCTAGTAGTAGCAGTTCAGGGGCTGCTCCATGGAAATCAACGTTTGACTCCCATTTGAAGAAGTTGGGCTCATCTCCGGAATTCTACCTTGCCACCGTCAGCCACGAAGGCTCACCCAGGGTACGAGCATGTATACATCGAGGCTTCTGGACAGCACTTCCTGAGAATTCACACAATAAGTTGCCGAAGAATCCTCCGGTGTTCGACTCGGATTGCCCTACTTTCACAACGGACGCTCGGATGAGTAAAGTTTACGACATTTTTGCCTCAGGAAAGGGTAAGGGCACACTGGAGCAAAGTCGAGCGGGCACTGGCGGGGGAGGTCCCGTTGAAGCAGTGTATTGGGTGAAGGATATTTCGATGCAGTGGAGAATCAAGGGTCAATGCTGGATCATTGCTGCAGACGATGTCGAACACGAGGGAGACGGCGATATGCAGAACTCGGGGACAGTAACGGTGAAAGCAGTGTTGCAACGATACATGCGTAAGACTGGCGAGGACGGCGACTGGAGCTGGAAGCGAGAGGTGGAGAATCACTTTGGGAACCTATCACCGATGATGAAGGGCACCTTCAAGAACCCGCCTCCGGGACAACCGTTGAAGGATGGAGCTGGACCAGGAGAGGCACTTGGACAGAAAGCCGGTGAGTTGCAAGAGGAAGATCTAGCAAGAAAGAACTTCAGAGTCGCTGTCCTCACGCCTCAGGAAGTGGAACAGGTGGACTTGAGTGACCCTGCCCACAATCAGAGATGGAGATGGACACTTACAGGCGATGGTAAGGACGAAGGGATTGCCGAATGGGAAATGGTAGAGACGTGGCCGTAGATGACCAGTTCATGAAAGCCTAGAAACATAATCATTGCGCCATAACTTGTGTGGCTTTGGTTCAAGCTTTGAAGGAAGGTTTTAGAACAAATGCTTACTACGGTAGGAGGCATAATGTTTCGCACCTGCGCACTAGTAACTACTTGTAACGCCAAGATAGAACGCCACAAAATCGCTCAGTTAGGACTAGTCTAGTTTTTTCTTAATATTGGGTATGCCGTCCTTCTGCATCTTTAGATGGCGCAGAATTCGTAGATGGCGCAGAATGAGATAGAATCAGTAGAATAACGTGTAAAATCAACAAAATGCGCGTAGAATGGCGATAGTTAGCATTCGTACAGAGCAATAGGGTATCTGTATAAGCACTGTTAATGACGTTACTTACTAGTGCGCAGGTGCGGAACATTATGCCTCCTACCGTAGTAAGAACTTGAATTGGGGCCGAGTTGATCTTGGCGCAGATTCGGGTATCGATTAGTAGTTAGTAGGGCACTGTCTGGATGTAAATTGGCGTTGCTGTGGAGGATGCCACCCCTGCAGCTTTTGTTTACCTTGGCTACTCCAATTCACATTCATCCCTACGACCATAGTACCTGAGCATCTACTTAAGCTCCGCAACGCCTTCCCACCGCAGTTGCTCTGAAGCATCTGGTGACTTCGGAATTTTGAAGTCCACAATACATCCTTAGCCATGGAGATGCCCACTCCTCCCCCGCTCTTACACACTCGGTCAGGCAATGAACATGCGTTCACGACTCCCGTCTCAACCCCTCAGGGAAGCCCAAGCAAGAACAGACTTCCGCCTGGCGCCAACGACCTGCCAAATGTTTTCGAGAATTCGCTGAAGCTGGCCCCTCTATCTCCAAGTTCTTCTTCTGGAAACATCAATCGAGACCCTTTCGCCGACAGTTCCCATTCCGGAAGCCCAAAGAAATCAAACAAGGAAAATACACCACCAGGAGGTGGGTTTCGGTTTGGAAAGGAAGGCAACGCTGTACAAAATCATGCCGCCATCAGCCGTCAAGAACCTTATCAGCAAGCCGACAGCAGAAAAATACAAACGCAGACTAAAGGTCTCACTGTAGAAGAATTGCAGAAATTACAGCAGCCAAAAGTGAAGCGACTTGCCAACGTCACTCAACTGTACTTCCTTGACCACTATTTCGACCTTCTTTCCTACGTTCACAATCGTCAAAACCGACAAGCTGCTTTCGACGCCCATAATCCTTCACCTCCAGCTACACCGCAGGAAGACTACGATGCTGCTCTCAAAAAGTACCTCGGACGTGAACGTGCAAATCTCCGCAAGCGCCGTACTCGCCTCAGACACGGTGACTTTCAAATCTTGACTCAGGTCGGCCAAGGTGGTTATGGTCAGGTCTACCTAGCCCAAAAGAAAGATACGCGAGAAGTCTGCGCATTGAAAGTCATGAGTAAACGCTTATTGTTTAAGCTTGATGAAATTCGTCATATCCTCACTGAGCGCGACATCCTGACTGCTGCGAAATCAGAGTGGCTTGTCCGTCTTCTCTATGCTTTCCAAGATGAGCAGCAGATCTATCTCGCCATGGAGTATGTACCAGGAGGTGACTTCCGCACACTACTCAACAACACAGGCGTCTTACACAACCGGCATGCCCGCTTCTACATTGCCGAGATGTTCTCATGTGTTGATGCGCTTCACAACCTTGGTTACATCCATCGAGATTTGAAGCCCGAGAATTTCCTGATCGACTCTACCGGACACGTAAAGCTTACCGATTTTGGACTTGCCGCTGGCATGCTTAGCCCGATCAAGATCGAATCTATGAGGATCAAGCTTGAGGAGGTCGGCAACACACCTGTTCCCTTTGGCATGCAGCCTATGGAAGACCGCTCTGCAGCGGAACGTCGTCAGGGATACCGCTCCCTCAGGAGGCAAGATGTCAATTACGCCAAGTCAATTGTTGGTTCACCTGACTACATGGCCCCAGAAGTCCTGAAAGGAGACGAGTATGATTTCACAGTCGATTACTGGTCGCTGGGTTGTATGCTTTTCGAGGCTTTGGCTGGATATCCACCATTTGCAGGCGCAACCGTGGACGAGACATGGCAGAATTTGAAACGCTGGCAACGAGTACTTCGAAAGCCGCAGTACGATGATCCAAATTACTTTTTGAGCAAGCGGACCTGGGACTTGATCACACGACTCGTGGCGGCAAAAGAGAATCGTTTCAAGTCGATGAGCGAGATCCACAAGCACGAATATTTCGCCGAAGTAGACTTCAACGCGCTTCGGGAACAGAAGGCACCGTTTGTTCCGGAACTTGACAGCGAAACGGATGCAGGATACTTTGACGATTTCGGCAGTGAAGCCGACATGGCTAAATACAAGGAGGTGCACGACAAACAGAAGGCGCTAGAGGAGATGGCTGATAGGGAGGACAAGATGAGCAAGGGCTTATTTGTTGGATTTACCTTCAGGCATGTTTGAGACTGTCGACTGCTATCAGAATTTAGTACTGACCAAGCTCCCAGACACCGTAAACCAACAGTCGACGCTGACGGCAAACAAGCCAGCCCACGAAAGGCCATTGCAACTGATGGCACGTTCGGCACCATTTTCTGAACAAAGAGGAGACATGAGACTGATTCTCGCTGATGAGGTGGGGGTGGGCGCTTTGAACACTGATTGAGCCTACTGTATCATGCATTGGCGTATTACTCTCGGAACGTGTTTGGGGTCCTCACTTAGAGAGAAGGCGATGAGCAGCTTCTCAGGTGTTGGGTGGATGAACAGCTCATGATTGCATGAAGGGGAGGTGTAATAACATGGGCACAACGAGGTTAATTTTTGTGGCAACAGCAGCAGGATCGGGGCTCTTCGGCTTGCATTACTAGAAGGAATCCCATTTCTTTTCACACCACCAACTTGGCTTGAGAACTCCTTGTGCTAACTAATAGAGACGATAATGCTTGGGGTAGCCCGAGACGAGAGAAGGGGACAGCGGACCCGACTTTGCTACTGAATCTCGATGCCGGATGGACCCCCTTGCCAGTTACACATTTACGTCGATCGTTGATACAATGCGCTCTATGATGTTGTGAAGGTAAGGGGGTTGATTTTGTGACAAAGTCACGTAAGTGGCATATAGAGGACGCGAACGGCAGAGAAGGCAAAAGAGATGGGCAAGAATGCTCTAATTCGCAGGTGGCTGTCGCATAAGCACCGGCGAGAAAGGATCATTACCTTTGACTCGTCATGGTACATCCTGGCCAGGAGTACAGGTCAGTCGCTCATCTTCCTCGAGCTCCCTCAACATTGAATCATTGATGGCCATTGATAACCTTGCAATACAGAAGCTGATACACTAGAGTTCTTCAGATGTCATCATCCAACTGCCGATCCGATGTCATTTATCCAGCTCACTGGTACAAAGTCTGCATACTGCTCCTAGGTGAGTTCTCGTCTCTTTACTGTGCTATCTTTTCTTTCACAATATAGATTCATGCAAATCCCTTACATCCAGCAGAGCTTTAGCCATAGTCAGACTCACCTTCTTCGCTTTGCTGTCCGTCTTTCATCTCCTTCTCTATGCCTGTGCTGCGTCCCATCTTGCACGATCTCATCAGGCCAGTTTCTTGAACCGTTTCTTCTTTTTTTGGACACCATCTTTCGGTAGCAATGTCTTCTATCCATGACATAGCTTAGCCTCTCTGTGCCACCTATGTTTTATCCTGTGTACGCATCTTTCTTCCCAGCCCTGTGGCATCTGGTGGGATCTTCCCTGTGCGTCCCATTCAGAAAGCTTATGACTGTGTTTTGTTCTGGATGTCCATCTTCTTTGCTGGCATTGCTGCATTTAGTAGGATTTCGCCATATATCGCCTTCAGAAAGCTCATGCTTTGTCCAAAGCCAGAGGTGTGTGGCTGCTCTCATTCATACCACTTACGCCAAAATTTGCTCGGTCATTCAACGCGTTACTTTGGACATTCGTCTTCCATGTTGCTATGCCCTCGATATGCATCTTGCTGTTTGCGTCGTGACCACGGCCTTGCTATGGATAGGTTGGACAGTATGCACGGTAATGGAAAGCATCATGGAGCTGCCATTTTTTGCGTCTAGCTTACTTGGAAGGGAGAAACAAGCACGGATGGAGAGAGAAAACCAGAACGGGAAGCATGGTTAAACTAGGGGACTTGAGCGCAGTATCGTAATAGCGGCGAGGGTACGCAGGAGGACATTGTGACAGCTATTGCAGCTGTAAACCGTCCAGGTCATACAAGAAGCAATGGTCGGTCTATAGGAAGAGCAAGAATAATGGAAGGCATCATTTTTATGGTAAGAGCGCAAGACTCCGTCGTGGTGTAACACAATGAGGAGAGCGATGAAGGGAATACGTTTTGAGAAAGCGTTGACATGATAGTGACGGGTCATCTACCGGACGTCCAAATCACACGCCAGGGTCTTCAACGCTCACCTGGAAAATACGCTGGTCATTTGGCTCGGAGTGTTCGGCCCATGCTCAGTACCCTACACCCGACAGTCGCTTCAGAAGCGTCACATTGTCCCTTTTCGGGGGAAGAAGCGCATCCTTATCGGTCACTATTCACCTAGTCACGCATTCTAGCAACCACCATCTTGGCCATCCTCTGAAGGAAGCGCATCATCCTAATCAGCAACACTCCGTTTCTTCAAGCAACTGGGACAATCACCCTGTTGTACATCTACTGTCCCACCGTCTGCAGGAGCGACATCGACAGTGATGAAGCCTCTTTTTAGCTTTGCTTGCTCATCTTGGATTTGCGAGGTCGTCTGAGTCCAAGCCAAACGAGACGGCTTGGTCACACAGTCTGCACAAGCACCACCCTTGGTATCCTCTGTGGGAAGCACATTGTCCCAATCAGGAACAGTCCGTTTTGTGCAGGTGACGCAAGTGCCCTGCTGCACACCACTTTGTTCATCCTCAGTGGGAGCAACATCCGCTGTGATTAACCCTCGTTTCTGCTCTGTGTTGCCTACCCCAGAGTCAGCGCCCGCAGGATCAGCATTTGCGCCAGCGATGTTCTGGCCCTTCCATCGCCTTTGCCAGCTTCCGCTGCGATAGAAGTGCGTCCCAGATGTCTCTGCAGCCCCATCACCTTTGTGTTCATCGAAACTCCAACCTGCTGGGTCGGTACGCTCCTCGACAGACTTTGATGCCAAACCATCATGGGCTTCCAGATCCTCAGCGACACTCCCACCAGGGGCGTCGGTTCGCTTCTTGAGAGGCTTTGACCTAAAATCATGCCCAGCGTTTGCCGTCTCTGTAGTACTGTCTCCATCTTGACTTGACCAACCTCGGGCCTGAATGCGAGCACGACCATCATCGATGTTACGCTTGTCATTCGATCCTGCTGCAAGCTGGCTTACCCAGCGACGAAACCAGGTACCGGCAACGTTCCGATTAGGTTCTTGGTCTACGCTGGCAAGCCTTGGCTGTCTCCTGGAGATTCCAGTATTGTCGTATAGCTCCTCGTTGTCTTGCGTGGACTGAAACTGGTTGAATGCATGACAGGAAGCGCAATTTGTTGGGTTGTTGGTTTGGGGAATAGGACTAGAGAGAACGGATGTGAGGTGAATAAAGAAAAGAAGGGCTGCTAATTGAACCGGGTGTTTCTGTTGTCTCATGGTTCTATATGCTGAGGACGAAAAGCGAACGGTTTGGTTCGAAACGGTCGAGCAAGAGCTCACACATTTGAACAATTAAGCAAGCAATGTCCTTGCCACGTCGGACTTTAAGAAGGATAATTATGGATGGTAGACGAGTCCCACTTCAAATCTAGCTTCCAATCATGGTATGGTCGACCCGTGTCCCATTTCCTCGGGACGAACCGACGTATTCACATCCCCTGCCCCATCTAGCTATTGACCGCCTACGGTTCTGTGTTGCAAGAAGCTTGATCATGGGACTCTTCACGAATTTAACATGAGTAAATTGCAGAACGCTGCCGCCCGGCTCGCCGAACCTCTACCTCTGTACAACCGACACATCGGACAGAGATCCAATGCGGTCAAGGTATCCTCGCCTGGCAAGAAAAGGGCAGCGAGGACCGTCTTTGTTACGCCTATCAAAGATCATAACAAGCGAAAAGATACGGGCACCCTCACCAATACGAGAAGTGCCCTGCTCATTCTCGGAAGCGTGATGATTGCGCACCTTGAAGGACAAGGATTTGGGGGCCGATTATTCGACTTGGCGAACGAGCCTCGATTGTGCCCAGACATATACCCCCTTTGTGATCCTCCCATCTGTCTCTTTGTGCTGTATACATCGATGAGGCCTGAGACCTCTCATGCTGAAGTCGACCTCGCGTCTTTCCCGTGTCTCTGTTCGAAGAAGCATAATTGAGGTTCCTCATCACCACTATTCCTCGGCACCAAACACTGGAAACCCCGTCTGTACGTCTTCGCTCAGATCAACTCATCCCTTCCGTCTCTAGCGGTGAGATAGGACTCGAGAAAACCGTTGCAAGACACTGCCAGGAGGTGAGTGTGTACTACTTCTTGGTTTTGATCATTAGACACTGAAAAATGAAGCTACCAAGGAATTGAAACTTCATTCAACATATTTACTTTCCACTTTAATAGCGTGATCGAAGGGAGCTCACATGACGAGGCAATAGGCTCGGGGATTGTGGTGGTTCCAGGAGTACATGGATCCAGGATTCATCTTTCAGTACATAAATACCGCAATAGAATCACCACCTGTATTTTCCGCCATTATTGTTCCTCATTCTCCTTTCTCCCTCCCCCCCTCTGTCCCCTCTCTATCTGTCAAACACAGTCTCACGCAATAGGACCAATACCATAATCAACCAACCAATTCGAATCCTAAGAAAATTAAGCGAAGTAGAACGAGAGTACAACGTGTAAATTCTAAATGCGTAGATGAATTCTTTCAACGAAGATGACACCAACAAGCCAAAATAAGGCAAGACAAGAGAAGACAAGAGAAAGAGAATCCAGGATCTCACGGGCGAA
The DNA here is from genome assembly GCF_000464535.1 of Endocarpon pusillum Z07020. Lineage (NCBI taxonomy): Eukaryota > Fungi > Ascomycota > Eurotiomycetes > Verrucariales > Verrucariaceae > Endocarpon > Endocarpon pusillum. The sequence goes on from NW_006916042.1 coordinate 170,976, forward strand.
GAAGCGCAGTCACGCCGAAGCACCGAAAAAACCAAGGCCTGAAAGGACTCTCGAGATATACATACCGCCATGCCAGCACCATCGCTGCCAACCCGCGGAAAACAGAGGGATGAAGGTGACCGGATTGAAAGAGAAGAACATCTCCCGTCGTGTCGTCGATCACGGTTACATATCATATAATACGATTAGACATTGACACACACAGATGACCGCCAGTGGTCGTTCCCTCAGTCCTTCCTTCTCACTGCTCCTGAAAAATGTAAGTTACTTGCAGGTCCGCTTCCCCGTGTCTTCGAACTTGCTGACTTGGGGAGCATCACGAATCTTACGACCGCGGGACAGCGAGCCGGTAACACCCCCCTCTTATTACGGAGTAATATTGCGAGGAGGAGCAGGAACAGGAACAGGTTAAAAAATTGAAGTTGATGTTTCTCTTCTTCTTGTCGCGAAAAGGGATGGGATGAGATAAACAGAAAGGGAAGTCAACGCAGAAGCTGATATTGCCCCTCGATGCATTGCTTGAGTGGGGAACATGCTACAACCCCTCTATTCACCTTATCTACACTCACAAAACAGCCGCCGTGCTTGCTTTCAGCTAATGTCCCCCGTTTGGAAGAATCATCGGGATAGAAAAAAAAATGCAGGGTCGAGAAGGCACACTTTCGCTTGTCCATAACATACCTCACCAAACATCTCCCGACGACGTAGCATCCTGGTTCTTAGCCTATTTGTGACTGGATCTTGCCAGCGCCTGGCCCGGAGAGTTTGGTAAATGTACGCGTGTCCGTACCAGAGTCAGGTATGGCATCAGCACCACTCCCCTCTGTCATCACTCTATCTTCCTTCCCGTCATTCTATTCATTCTTCCACGCCGCCCTGAAAGGGTGTTTCGGATTCCACGTCCCGCGATCGATACAATCTTGTTTCCAAGCCAACCATGCTTGTCTCTGCTCCTCGTGGCTCAGTGGACTGCGACGGAGATTCTCGTTGTTGCCATTGTAGTGGTGGTGCTGTTGATGGAAACGTCCGCCGCGTCCCCGGTAGTTTGTGTGGTATGGTCGCTGGTGTTGGGACGGATGGTTCGGGTGGTTCGAGCGCTGATCTGGAGCAACGTTGTGCGGATGATGATGATTGTTGCTTCGATCTTTCCAGGTTCCGGCAGCAATCTTTCGTTGTCTCCACACCTCGAAGTTGAAGGGGATAACTTCCTGTTGGGGTTCGGATGTCGGTGTTGGAACTTGCTGCTGTGGGGATTGAGCCTGCTGGTGCTGAGACTGAACTTGCTGCATGGTAGGCTTTGGGAGGGGTTCGAGTGTGAAACCTAGATCTGGGACTGGCGAGCTGCTGGTCCGGTCGGAAGGTGGCTGCATGCTGGAGGATTCATCTTTCGGAGGCATGACTGGCGTTGTTCGTACAGCCGCTGCATAGCTCACTGGTTTGTTGGCTGAAACCGTGGGTCGTTTGTCGTGAACGTCGTTATTACATTCGGTCCTCGAGGGAGTAGCAGAGGTCGTCTTACCTACTTCGTTGGGCATTGAACTCGTCGTTGTTTCCGCTTGCTCAGCTTTCTGTGAGGTAGACTCGTTGCTATCCTGCCTCGTCATGATCTTGATTGGGGCAGGCGGTTTCTCAGTCCTCACAGCGGATGCCTGATGTTGATTTGGCGAAGGCTCGACCGTCGTTTTAGCTACTTCATTGTCTCGAGGAACGAGTTTCTGCTCTCGGGTGACGACTGAGACTACAGGTCTAGCAGAGGCGTCAGGCTCGAAGATAGTGGCGGTTTCGGTCGTTGGAGGTATGGGACACGGTTGATCTGGTCGCTGTTTAGCTAGGTGGGTAGATGTGCAATCTTCTGCACGATCGAAATCAAAGCTAGGACCTTGAGTTTCGGCATGGCCATAGCCATGCTTTTCTTCTTTCTCATTAACGTGATCTGGGGCAAGAATAACTTTCAGAGGTGGTAGTGCAACCGAGCGATTGTAGAATTTGTGGATGGGGCCATCGAGCTCCGTCAATGACGACACTGGGGTAAGTGGTGAAGCAATGGCGCCCTGCTTTGTGATGCCACCCTCTTGGCTACGTGATTGTCGTATCTGTCCATTTCCGATGGCATCTGAATTGGTAAGAGACCGTGGCTGTTGCTCAAGGAGGCGTCTGATCTCATTCAACTCACTTTGCTGGGCCACGAACTTGGTCTGTAGATCCTTTACTGAAGCGGCGTTGACTTCAAGTAATGATTGCTTCGCTGAAAGATCGTTGCGCAGATGTGTCATCTCCGTGGCCTGGTTTTGCATGGCAATCTGGCTTGCGGCAAGGCGGAGTAACGTTTCTCCATGAAGAGCAATAAGAGATGGATGGAAGATGGTGTTGACATCGAAGTCATGACGGATTGAAGCACAAAGTGCGGGACAAGTTTTCCACATATCTGCAACGAGTGCCTCCGGGCTGTGGTTTGGAACAGTTGGGCCAGTCATTTGAGGGCGGGGTGGGAAAGGCAATGAAGTGTTGCTGGGAGCTTGTTGGGACATCTCCAGTTGTTGTGAGGGATAAGAAGGCTGACTCATGTCAGCCTGGAGATATGTTACTGGTTGAAATGGAATGCTTACGAGAGCTGGTTGGCTCGGCATTGGGAGAAGATAAGGAGACTGCTGCGTGAACATGGGACGTGGTTGAGTAAGGGTTTCGTGTGAATAGAAGGGTTGCACCGATGGATCCATCTGAGCAGAATGCAAAGATTTGAGTGGGTTGGATCGTGTACTGCCCGTGCGTGACATGGTAAGAAGTCAAAGAGGGGGGGGGGGGATCGCAGCAAGATAAAAAGACAGCCGAGTCACAAGCAAAGATGCATAGGCACTGAAGGAAATCGACACAAGATTAATAAGATGGCCTCCTGAACCTCACAAAGGTTCCATTCTCTGCAGCTCGATTGATCTTGACAATCGGAGTGTTTGTTTATGTCAGCCCCCGTGAGCATAATAGAAGGATTCCTCTCACATATAATTCCACAAACAGAAACAGGTGATCAGGCAGTGGTTGTGGTTTGTTGCCGTAACCTCTCATACTATCCACAAACTTTGAAGGGCATCACAGATACTCCAGAGCCAAGGGCTGAGAGAGCAAGAGCTGATAGAACCACGGATTACTGCAGTAGTCAACAGTTCTTGGGAGGCGACGCTTCAACCAGCATTGCAACCAAGGAGCGGAAGATACACCAGACAATTATCTGTGACAGTCTGGAGAACCCTCATCTCTCTACAGCTGTAAGGGAGCTGGGATACCTTCCGGCTCCGCAAATCGATTTGCAGTAGTGTTTGGTATGAAACGCTCTGCCATTTGTCCGTTCGGCGCCTGATGCCTCAACAACCGACTCCTCAAGCTTCCCTTTCTTCCTTGGAAGCCATCTCATATCTGCTTCTTTACGCGAAAACGTCCACCACACCGCTCTCAGGATTCTTTCGGCTGCTCCTTCACCAGCTTTAGAATTGCTGATTCGTTGTCTCCCACCACTGTATTCCGTGTCAGGCCTATGCTGATAAGTTTTCCTAGGTCACTTCTTACCTGCTTTGCCCCGGTTCCAGTCGACAACCTAGTCCAAGATCAGTCGCTCTTCCTATCGATAGGTTCTACCAGTAGAGAGGTACTCCGCTCACCACCGGCCTTAAAAAGTTGTCGGGATTCTCCTGCAGCTTCCTCAGAGCATCCGACTGACTGCTTGCACCCTTGACGAGTTGTGCAGCCTTTGATCCACCCACATACTCGAATATGCTTTTCAATTGGTCCTTTGTAGGTGGAGCTTCTGTGATATCGAGCTCGAAAGGATCTCTGGGAGAATTTTGGTGAGAGTGATCGGAAGCTTGGTCCTCTGTTGCCTGCTCTTGAGATTGAGCTGATGCCTGCTTCAAGAGTGTCGCAATACGTGTTGAAGCTTGTATCGAGGGCGTATGGAACAAGGTTATGACATCGAGGGTCTTGTGCATGCGAAACATATTGGACACGAATGGTTTCATGAACGCGTTGTGCTCCGAATGATGTTGGTAATGGTTATTTAGTTTTGGAGAAGCTGTTGTGGAGTCGTTTGGAGAAGCTTCGAACAAGGGTCTAGCGACATCATCACTGCATATTATTTATTATCCACGACTGTGTAAGGAATTACTATGTGGCCCATGCTTAATGGGATCGCGATGCTACATCGATGTACGATCACTGCCTAACAGAGACACATCGAGTTTCTCCTACGCTTCTCTACGCTTCTCTACGCTCCGACTTGAGGAACCACCCTGAAATGTCTTATCAGGAAAGATCAATCCAAGAAGGCCAGACCTAGGCGTGAGTAACAGTAACAGGACGATAGACAAAGTCAGCGCAGCATTGAGGTCGGTGCTGCATCCAGGACTCACAATAAAATCAAATGCTTTCGGAGACAAACACGACCTAGATCTGTTGCATCTGATGCGGCCCCAAGTCCGCAATAGCTCTGCTCACATTGGCTGTGATAAAATTCATTCCGACTAGTTAGTTGAGGCGCGAAATCGTGAAAGTGATCCCGCTCGAGAAAATCGTACATAGCACAGATATACAAGATGCGCTTTGGAAGTTCCTGTGAAGATGTTAAGACAATGCCGACATCGGATCGAAAAGGTTTGATCGTACTTCGTTGGAAGAACCATTGAACCTGTATCCCCTCCGTCCCTGGGTGGTCCAATTAGCGTCTTGGCGCAGAATAAGGTTTTTTAGCCGCATATGAGCGTCACAGCTTTCCACTGCGCTTTTTATAAATAAATTTTCAGCCACTTACTATGCTACGACCACAGCGAAATACGCAAATTCCTCTGAGATACAGAGATAACTCACCTCCGTCAATACACAGAAACAACAACCAGTCAAAACGGTCAAAAATTGGCTCCAAAAGCGTTGATCGAAATAAAATCGATCAAGCCTTGGCAGTGATTGCCCCGACGCCAGAATGCGCAGATGAACCCTCGACATTCATTTCAACAGAACTCCCTCATTTTGAGGCCAATTACGTTCGAAATCGAGCAGGAGCTTCTCGATACACTAATCTATCTGAATTGGGCTTTTTTCAGCTCTTTTTTAGCGATTTCGTGGTGGAAATCCTCTCTGAAGAAACCAACAAATATGCTGCGTTCAAATTACAAAATCCTCCTTTCCTCAAGAAATGTTACTGGGTACCTACTACGCCGGCAGAAATACGTGTATTCATAGGGATAAATCTCCATTTTGGCTTGTACCATTTAACAGTACGAACGGATTATTGGAAAAACTATATAATCTAGGTTAATTTATAAGTCAAGATTAATTCGCACTTATTCATCACTTTTTTAGTATAAATAGTACTCCTACGCCTCTAAATACACCCTGATTTTATCAAATTTAACGTATAACTAATCTTATTCAAACTGCTTGTCAAAATTCCTTTTATCCCTCTTTTTATATCACTATTAATAAGGCTATAGTCGCCTTTGCAGGCCGTTTAAAGCATATAATTAAGCTAAAAAACAAGCTTATTAATATAGGTTATAAGCTATAGTATATTAGTAATTATAGATATATTTAGAGCTAGTTATTTTACTCTAAAATAGATAGAGTTAAAACGCTTAAGAAAGGGATAAAAATAAGCTAGCTACACCTATACTTTATAGGCACTAAGTATACTTTATTAGCACCTATATTTACGCTTATTTTATACTTAGCTAAACAGCTTCTAAATTAGCTTAAATTCTGTGTTTATTTAGATAATCTATTTCTAAATATGCCTATTATATAGTGCCTGTTAACTATAAGAGTCTATTATATAGGTATAACATGCAAAAAGACTAATAGATTTTCTTTATATCTTTAGAGCTATTTCAAGCAAAATAAGCTATTATAAGACTTTATAATAGCAGAAATTATTAATAATAATACTCTCTGCTTTATTTAGCAAGATAATAAGGCTATTAGCGCTATATTGACTACTTATAGCCTTTATAGGGTTAAGGATAAAGTTTAGCATACGCAAAGATGCCTAAAAATAATGTCTAAAAATTAATAAATTTTACTACTTATTTTTGATAGTTAACTGTTTAAAAAGCTCTTTATTCTAATAATTATTAATAAATATAATCACTATATAAAGAGCGTGAACTAAGCTAATTAATTATATACAAGTTTTATATACTATTATAAGCAGAAGCCCTTAGTGAGCTTGCACTAAGCAGCTGTCAGTCATTCAGACAGCTGGGATATGGATTTCTACCTTCTCGCGGTATCCGGTGTGAGTAGTCGCTGCGGCGATAAAACCAAACGAAATCCAGATGGCGGTATGGGTGAACACGTGCGCTGCGTACGCGAGTTGCCCGCGCGCATTAAACCAGGGGAATTGGCTTACAAAAATCATCTGACTCTTAAGTATCTGACTCGTACTCAGACCTGAAACTAACTCTACCATCAGTGGATGTGATATCATTCTATTTGAGAGACAGGACACCCCTGTGCTTGTCCCTTCTTGAGATCACGCATTATGTATATAGATACAGCGACTCGCTAACGAGGAGAGGAAAATCCTTTAATATAGACGAATAAATAAGCGTTTATTAATCCTTGTTAAGGCCTATAATCTTTAGTACGAACGAATTTGTTAAGACCTATAGGCCTTATTAAGACTAGAGTTACAGGCTACCCTTAGGAATTATAAGCGAATTATTTTATATAAATAACTATACAGAATTATAAGTAGTTAAAGATACTAGTTTACTCAGAATAAGCTTATACAAACTTATTAAAGCGTGGCTATAGGCGTATTATATAAAGGCATCTATTAAGACAATAAGGACATAAGCTTAGTTAGTAAGTAAGGAATTAGTACACAGCTAGCATACGTATATTAAGCGAGTCACTTGCAAGACATAGTCAGTCTATACAAAGAAGACTTTTACAGATAACGCGAAGCGAAGAGCCTTCTAGGCTCAACGTGAAACGTGATATATAATGGCAGCCACTAAGGAGACTGTCTGTACAGCCTGAGAGGACAGGGCAGCCACTAAGGAGACTGTCTGCACAGCCTGAGAGGACAGTATGCGTGTGTTAGTATATAAAGAGTCTAGGCCAGTTATCTCACTTGTACTGAGAGCCTGCGAGGAGTGTGCGTTTTGTATACAAGTCAAAGCGATATTGTTCTAGCTAGATGCTGATGCTATATGCTTAAGGAGTAAACTATAATTAGAGTGTAAGCAAGGGCTTCATCCACCTGAACCCTGAAGTATCTCGCCTTAAACGGTAGATGCGAGAAAGTGTAGCAGAGACCTAGTAAAGGGATGTGAACTCTGCGTTATACTATTTTATAAAGAAAAGCTATCTTAGTCAATATAAAATAGTATAATAAAATTATAGGCTTTAGAGGTAAAGACTTTTACTCTATTACTAGATCTCTATACTAAGAGACTAGTAATTAAGGCAATTTAAACTATAATTAGAGTGTAAGCAAGGGCTTCATCCACCTGAACCCTGAAGTATCTCGCCTTAAACGGTAGATGCGAGAAAGTGTAGCAGAGACCTAGTAAAGGGATGTGAACTCTGCGTTATACTATTTTATAAAGAAAAGCTATCTTAGTCAATATAAAATAGTATAATAAAATTATAGGCTTTAGAGGTAAAGACTTTTACTCTATTACTAGATCTCTATACTAAGAGACTAGTAATTAAGGCAATTACTAAAATCTGTATAATAAAAGCAGTAACTAGTATTAAGGAAATATGCAAACGAATCTGCAGACAAATAACAAGCAAAAAGGGGAGAACAGCAATCTCTCAAAACTCCCTAGCAGATCGTACGAACATCTGGGCAGACTAGTTCATATCTGAACCCTAGGAGGCCTAACAGACAAAGAAGACCTTGCCTCTATAGGAAAAGAATCAGGAATAACACTATAATAAAAGGCTCTTAAAGTTATATAAAGGACTTACTTTATATTATAATAAAAGATAAAAAGACTGCTAGAAATCTAATAAAAAGAGTGCCTATTTAAGAAATTAGTAGTTGCACTTAATAGAACATATAATAAAGGCGTATATAAGTCTTAAGAAACATGAAAACGCTTTACTAACATAACTTCGCACAGGTAAAATAGGCTTTAATACCTTCTTATACAAAATAAAAGTTCCTAACATTTTAAGTCTAAACTGCGACTGCTTAAGAGAAGAAAGCATAATAGTAGAATACGTTTTACTGAACTGCCCTAAGTGGTCTATAGAGAGGGAAGAGCTTATACACCCCTTCTGTATAACTAACATCAAGGAAATCCTGACCTCTAAGAAGGGGTCAAAGGCAGTCATTAGGATAATCCAGTGTATAAAGATCCTGGACCAGTTTAGAAGGGCCGCTGACTAAGACGTAAAACAACGTCTACAAGAGTTAAGCAGAAATCAGGAAGAGGAAGAGGACAGAATAGAGGAAGAGGATAGAATAGAGGAAGAGGACAAAACAGAGGAGGAAGGAAGGGGAAGAAAAGAAATAAAGAAGAGAGGACTATACAAGTAGTGAGAAAAGGTTAATAAGCAGTAAGCAGAATTATTAGATATAGTAGCCCTTATTTTTCTTTTTTCTTAATATTACTTATATTAATGCGTATCTACTATAGAAATAGAGTAATAATATACAGAATTATAATACTTATAAGACCTTTATAAGCGCTTTATATAACTAATTATTATATTTAAATGATCTGAAAGAGGAGGAATAATCCTAGCCTTTACCTATAATAGTCTCTTAATGCTACTATAAACGTATATGAGAGAAAACTCACGATTAATACGAATAGGAAAAGCTTTACAAGCCTGGCTGTGTACATAAAAAGGCTCCTAATATTACAGCATGTGAACACGCCAAGCACCGACAGGCACTACGGAGCTGCCTGGCACTCTGCGAAGGAACTATGATAGACTTGAACAGGACTGGACCCTGAACTACACACATGGTCAGACCTAGACAACGTAATGATCAGAGGTGATCAGGGTGAGCACTCATGAGCAATGATCAGAGGTGATCAGGATGATCAACTCTGAGCACAAATCTTCTACTCTATATAAGCACGCTTATTCCCTAGATAGTTTTATAGTCTTTGTAATTAACTTATATTATTAGCTTATACCTAAGTTGAAGACATCTTAGTATTATTTATTACACTTTCTATTCTACTTAACTAACTCTTTAGACTTAGCTTTTA
>NW_006916043.1:0-6668 GCF_000464535.1 Endocarpon pusillum Z07020
TATAATATAGCTATATATAGATTTATATACTTTAACACTAGCAGGTAAGGCCTATATATATGTAGGCTATACTATCCCTTCTGTACTTAAGATGTGTTAATTAGTGCCTTAGCATAAATTTAGTACTTATAAGGTGCCTAGAAAGGTACCTAATATATGCTAAGGCACTAATTAATACATCTTAGATATAAAGAGGATAGGCTACAGAGCATTTATAGTTCCTAATCCGGCCTCTTGCTACATAGTGAAGTTTAGGCTTCCCTAATCAGGTAAAGCGAATCTCTCTATTCGTAATCCGTCTAGATAGCTTATATGCTTTAACAAGCGCCCTATAATAGGAGTTTGCTTGCTACCGCGAGTGTTATATAGGTGTTGCCTCCTAAGTATATAGCTAGTACATGTATTTCCTATGCTATAGTAGAGGAAATACATCATCTATTACAGTTATACTTAATAGAATATATAATAAAGGTATATATAAGTCTTAAGAAACATAAAAGCGCTCTACTAATATAACTTTATACAAGCAAAATAAGCTTTAACGCCTTTTTATATAAAATAAAAGTTCCTAATATCTTAAGTCTAAATTATAACTACTTAAGAGAAGAAAGTATAATAGTAGAATATATTCTACTAAACTGCTCTAAGTAATCTATAGAGAGGAAAAAGCTTATATACCCCCTTTATATAACTAATATTAAAGAAATCCTAACCTCTAAAAAAGGGTTAAAGGCAGCTATCAAAATAATCTAGTATACAAAGATCCTAGACTAGTTTAAAAGAGCCATTAACTAAGACGCAGAATAACGTTTACAAGAGTCAAGCGGAAATCAAGAAGAGGAAGAGGACAGAAGAGAGGAAGAGGACAGAACAGAGGAGGAGGAAGAAGGAGGGTAAAGAAAAGAAAGAAAGAAGAGAGGATTATATAAGTAGCGAGAAAAGATTAATAAGTAGATTAATAGGCTTTTTATAGTCTGGATTAGATTAATAGAATTTACTACGACTACTATATAAGATTAATAGGTCTTATTATAATAGATCTATATTTAATACTTTATCTTAGAACAGAAATCTCTTTGTAAAATCTATCTTAATACTCGCTTATATATTATAATAAAACTACTTATCTTTTATCTAGTTTATATCTAGATTAATTAACTTTAATTATAACATCTTGATTATTAGCTTAAAATCTTCTAGATTAGCTATATAATAAGAATGTTAGCCTTATTAGCTTATATCTTATATATCTATTATATATATATTTCTTTTAAGGAAGCAATTTTGACATTAAAAGAGATGTATATAATAATTATAAAGTTGTGATATAAAAAAAAAGTAGGCAGGTTGCTTATATAGGCAGGCTGCTTGTGAATCATATTAGTGTGACCGCTTACTTTATTTATATATATTAATGTTTTTTCTAAAGAAATTTCTTCTTTTAGTATAATTGCTTAAGATATAAAGTTTATTATATGTCATGTTGGAAGCAGGCGACGAGTACGCGAGATCTTTAACCTATATTAAGTGCTATCCTAAGACTGCAGAGGCAACAAGGATAGCACTAAGGTTACTCTTATATAGTGAGCATGCCTCTTACTAACGCGTAGTGCCAATCAATACCCGGCGGCCCTAGCGCTAGCGGCCGATAAGCATGGCAGCTATGACATCACCCCCCCCCTCTAGAAGGCTTGATATGTCCTTATGTCTAATGAGAAAACAACAGCAGAACAGTAGCAGAGCAACAGCACAACAATAGCATAGCACACTGACCTAACATACGAAATATCACGAGACCGACAATATTACAACGTATGTTATCTTATTTTCCGAGTTCTTTGTGTGGTTGCTTTATTGTTGTCTGGATGCTCTGAGAGTGGCTTATCTCTCAGGGCGCTGTCAAGCCAGTGCTGGAGTCGCTTAGGTGGACTAGCTTCCTGTAGGTCCGTAGGTGGACCAGCTTCCTGTGGGTACGTGTTATGGTAAGCTTGTAATGCTAAAGGAACGTTTCGCAGGTTGCTAGCAGTGTACTATGTGTCATCAGGGTCCCATCCTTACCATTGTATTTTGTACTCTAGTCGACCTCTACTAATTCTTGACGACAGAATCTTCTTAATCTCCTACTTGAGATCTCTGTCAACTTCAACTGCAGGAGGCAGAGTAGGAACCTGGCCAGGGAGAGGATTATTATCTGCCTTACGTAGCTGATCTGTGTGTAATAATAGCGAGATATAATAGGAGGACAGGAGCTCTAGCTTATAGAAGTAGCCTACTATTTCTAAAATGCGGAAGGGGCCTATAATAGGATAGTCTAGCTTATTAGAGGGCAATCTGTTCTCTACAGCTTCTTAATAATAAATATAAAGTCTCCTAAGTAGAAATTAGATAAGTCACATTTCTTATTAGCTTAACAAGCATACTAAGCCTAAGCTAAGGTTATATTCACTCTAGCCTAGCTTACTGCCTTATTAATACGACGTAAGTGCTTCCTTGCCTGCTCTTAAGTAGCTCTTTCTTACGTATTCTAGTGTGAGCTGTTACTTATCTATGTCTAGTCGAAATCTAGACAAGGTTCTTGGTCGTACTTAATTATATAAGGTGTTAGTCCTGTAGATTCGTGAACTAGAGCTAACCCTGTAACATCTAGTACTAGTAAAAGATAAGCCTAGTCGTCTTAAAAGTAATTTACAAATAGCTAGAGCCTTATATTAATAATCTGATTAATAATTTCTGTTTAGCTATTTGTCTAAGGATATACTAATATTAATAGCTTAAGCTTAATATAATAAAGGTAAGATAGCTTATTAAGAAAGGCGCTAATAAATTATAGTCCCTTATTACTAATAATAGTCTTTAAGTATTCTTTAAATCACTATATATATTTATAGAAAAGATTAGTTATAATAGTTGTAGTAGCTATTTTCTTTATTAGTAAGCAAATATATCTCTTGCTTAACTAATTTATTATTATAAAGATAGTATTATATTTATTACTAATAGTACTAGATATATAGAAATCCATTAAGAGATTATTCTATAGTTAAAGAGGGATAGGTAAAGAATGCAAAAGACTAGGTGTCTTATTATGTGGCTTATAAGATTAATAATATTTATAGTAGTTAGTAATATAATATATTATATTATTACTCTAATAAGGCTACTAATATAACCTAACTATTAAAGCACGCATTTTTGTCTAACCTAGGTATACTATAATTATTTATAAGTAGATTTAGCAAAGTAAATATATATACAGATTATTCTTGCCTAATCCTGTTATAATTAGCTAACATACCTTTATTAGGGTTAGGCTCTCCTAGTTCTCTCTAACAACTTCTGCTATAATGTTAAGGCTCTTAATATCCTTTATAGCAGCTACTTTTATCTTTATTAGATCTAATAACGTCCGAGTTCTTTCTTGTGTCTTAGCTTCCTTTTATATTAAGGTGGCTTTGTTCTTATACTCCTTATTGTTGTAGCTTAGCTAGAATAATATTGATATTAGATTAAAGATTAGTTAGTATAATTACTCTTAACTAAATTATTCTAGTAAGAAGATCAGAGAGATTAAAGGATAAAATAAGGTTTCAATAATTAGTCTTAGTATTAGGGATAAGATTATTAATCCTAGCTAGACTAGATAAGTTAAAGACAGCTATATTAAATTAGGTAGCTGCCTTTACATTCTTATATATTAATAACTAGTCACTAATAAGTATTACTATTATTAATGCGTAACTTAGCTCTAATAGAGTGTCGCATAAGTCAAGGGAGAAATGTGACAGGACCTAAGAGGGTATTATAATTATCAAGATAAGGAAAAGATTAATGGCCCCTTTGAATAGGGCAGCTATCTAATAGCTCTAGAGTATGTCAACCTTATATTTATATTTCGCCTTAATTACAGAGTTGTTATATATATGTGTACAGGGCGCCCTGTTCTTTTACTTACTAGGTACAAGAATCCTGCTTATTTGAATTCAGAGGTCTAAATCTCCTTGTCTTCTTTAACCTTATTAAGGGCGCAAAGAGTATCAAAGAGGCTTGCTTTAAACTTGAGTCTAACCTCGAATATTAATACTGACCTAGAATGAGCTGGCGACGGGTTTAGAGATACAGATCTCTTATAATTAATAGTTTAATAACTATTTCTAGTCAAAGAGCAGTCTTAGGATAATGTTATATATTACGTTAAAAGCAGGTGACAAGTATGCAAGATCTTTAGTCTATATTAAGTATTATCCTAAGACTGCAAAGCTAATAAGGATGACACTAGGGTCGCTTCTATATAGTGAGCATGCCTTTTACTAACGTGTAATGCCAATTAATACCTGGCAGCCCTAGCGCTAGTGACTAATAAGTATAGTAGCTATAACAAAGTTTCTTTAGGTGCTAAAGTCTAAGAGTATATATAGTATATGTTTCTTATATAAGGTTTATATCTTTATATCTAAAAAGATATATTTGTATAAGTAAACCTTAATAGCAAAGAATTCTAATATACTTAAGACATCTATAATTAGGATTAACTATTTTTTGACTTATTCTCTTTTAAGTAATAACTACTTCTATAATCCTCTTTGCTATAGATCTAATATTCTTTAGGTTTTATTATATATGCTTACTTAAGAGTTATTTATAAGTTGTTCCCTTTTAAGTTAGAGCCTTTATTCTTTAATCTTAATCTTTATTAATTACTCCTTTATCTATAAATTAGAAGAGTGTTATCTCCTTATAATTTAGTCTTAGACACTATTATTATATATACGTTTTGTAACCTAGACTTCTTAGTAGTTATTAATTTGTTACGCCCCTTATATATATAATAATAGCTTTTATATTATTAATTATTTATAAGTTATATATAACTTTATTTTATAACTTAAGGTAGAGTATATTAACTAAGATCTATACTTATTATTAGTTGTTAGTTATAGCTAGAATATTATTTTTTAACTTATATATATAAATATATAATGTATCTGTATATAGTGAGCGGCCACACATAGCAAGCGGCCACTTTCTTCTGCAATATTAATATATTATACAGGTTTATTCTATTATTATATATGCAATTAATCTAAATTAATCAGAATCGTCTTCCTTAGGCGATTCTATATCTATTAGATATATTTGCAAGTTATAACTAGTCTTACTATAGTTACTACAACGCTAAGCACTTCTCTTTACTCTTTGAATATAATTACCTTCCATCTGCATCTTATCACCTTTGTCTACAATAATACCTTTCTTTACTTGTAAAGTCTTAGCCTCTTATTAAGATAATAAACCTTCTTATTATAAACGAACTTTTTTAGCCCTTTGACGTTTACTTAAAGCCTTATTAGCGGCTTGAAGTTCTTTAGCCTTAGCCTCTAACAAGATCATTCTTTGTATAACCTGAGACATTTCTTTAGTTAGATTATTGATTATCTTATATAAATAGGTAGAAGAGCTATTCTGATGATGTGCTATCTTTTCTTTGATCAGACTTGTTTGTAACCTAATCTCTTTTACAGTTTTTAGGGTCTTAGAAATCTAGGACTCTGCTGTTCCTAGTTAGGAATATAGAGAAGTTAGTATTTTAGGCCTGAAATCAAGACTTAAAATTACTGTATTAGAATTAAAAGAAATAAGACTAGTGCCTTAGAAGCCGGCTTAAATATTCTTCTTAGTTATAAAGACATTAAATGCCTTACAAAATACAGAAAAGAAGTCGTCCTTAGAAATATAAGTTATTTATATTTGTATTATCTGTTTAATAGCCTAACTATACACTAGTTTTAATAAGCTAAAACAGCTAACATTAAGCGACTAAAGGATATAAAAGGAATAAGGAGGCATATAAAGTATAATAATCTTATTTGTCTTATAATACTCCTTAAACTCATAAGAGTAATAGCTTTTATAGCCATTAAGTATAAGAAGATAATAATTCCTAATTATTTGAGATTTAGTATATAAATTAAAGTGTTTAAACTAATCTAAACCTATTTTATTTGTTGTCTAACTATTATTATTTATAGCAACTTACTAATCCTTTAGAAACTAACTATTATTATATTATAAGCTAAGGTAATATTTCCCTTTAATTACTAAATATAAAGGTAAGGCCCAACTAGTTATACTAACATCTTAGATTACTATTACCTATTCTTAATTATTAGGTTAGACTGCTTTTAGTTATTTATGTCTTTTAGAGCTTATTACTATCTTTGCACCTAAGATTATACTTATTAAAAACCTAGTCTTATTAAAATTATAGATATTAGCGTCTAGAATACTATACTTTACAATTATATTCTTTATAAGTTTAAACTAGTTACAACATAGCTCTAGATCTTTATAATAGGCCCTTTAATAATTAAGTCAATGTCTAAAACACGTAATAAGCTCTAGATGTTACTTAACAAAGTTTCTTATCTATTATAGTTTAACACAAGATATATTTTAACTAACATAAAGATAATCAGCTATTTCTTAAATATTATTAAAATATAGTAGAAATCCTTAGAGATCTAGATTAAGAATATGCTTAAGAAGTATAACGTGGTTCACAAGTAGCCCGCTTATACAAGCAACCTGCCCACTTTTTTTTAAAATAATAATCTTTTAATTATTAGCTAAAATTAAAATATAATAATATAATAAACTTTAATAATTAACAT
>NW_006916043.1:6935-24030 GCF_000464535.1 Endocarpon pusillum Z07020
GGCAGGTTACTTATATAGGCGGGCTGCTTGTGAAATATATTATTCTCTTCTAAATTAGTCAGATTTCTTAAGTTAGTTAAGTTATTTTGTTGTAATATAGTACTAGCTTTTTAACAACAAAGGCGGGTTTAGAGGACACTATAAATCTTTGCTATAGTTATGACCTTAAGATTTTAGTCTTTTTCAAGAGTCTAAAGAGTAAGGATAACACAGGATTCAACTAAAGTTGATTCTATAGTTGAGTGGTAAGGAAAGTGTGATTGAAGACCAAGAGCAGCAACTTAAGTAGGAAGGTAGCCGCTTGCTATATGTGGCCGCTCGCTATACAGGTATATTAAGTCTTTATAAGTTTGTCTTTTTCTTTGTTATATTTCTTTAATTACTAATATAGATTCTAAAGTATATTAGTTTAAAGCCTTTAAAGAATTCTTTAACTATTATTTAAAGTCATCTTATCTTTAAATAAAGTTTAAGTCTAATTAGAGTTATTATTTCTAAAGCGTTATTAGAGTCTTATAAAGATATCTTATAATAAGATTTATTTAATCTGCCTTTAACTTACCTAGTTTTAATTACTATTAAATTATCTATTAAAACTAAGCTACGTTATAGCTTAGTTAGTGGCCAAGTCCCTTGAGGGCCAAGTCCTAGCAAGGCTAAGGAGCCCCCTAAGGGCTCTATGTTATACAAGTTGCTGCAGCTAATGCTCTAGTTAAAGCTTGGCATTAGGATTAACTAGAATATAGAACTCAACTAAAGTTCATATAAGTAAATATATTAATATAAGGGCATTATGCAATAAATATGTAACGTAGTTGCTATATATAGACTCTTATCTATGTTCCGGCTTGTATTAAATAGTCTTATAGTTGTTTAGAGCTTCTTTATGCTCCTTGGCTGTAGTCTATATAACAGACTAGATGCTCCCTAGATAGCTCGAAGATATAAGCAATTCAACTACATTAGTAAGACACTTCTACTCTATTAATACTTAATTATTCTTAATTGACTTCTATTTACTTCCGCTATTCCATCTTTTTATATTATCTAAAAGGTTAAGAACTCCTTTAACTTTTTAAGGTTCTTAATAATAGTATAATAGCTTTATAAAGCAGATAAACTTCTTTATCTTATAAGATTCCTTACTCTCTAATAATTTTCTTTTTTTAGATATTTATTTTATAAGTGTTATTATTTTACCTGCGTTTTATAGAGTAGGTATATCTCTTAGTTTCTTATATATATTTATTAACTTATATTTGGCTTATCTATAACTTATTTATAATTATAGTCTATTAATCTGTAATTCTAGTTAGTCTTATATTAAGCTTATATAATATTTAAGTTTATCTTCTTTAGCCTTAAATTCTTTTTCTAAGGCCTTTTTATTGTTATCTTTAGATCATTTATCACTAGAGAAAGAAAGAGGAGTATTAAAAGAAATTCCCTCTTCTATATATAATGTAGCTGACTCGCTTATATTCTGCAAGTAAGTACTTATACCTTTTATATAATCTTCGCTTTTAGTCTATGTCTGTTTATCCTTCCGCTAGTGTATAGCTGCTCTATAAGTAAATATAGCTATTACTAGATAGCTCTCTTATAACAAATAGGATTAGATTATTTAAAATTATTAGGGATACTTAGGGTCTTAAGTAATATAATAATCTAGTATATAAATAATATGCGCTTTATAGTTATAGAGTATTATTA
Source organism: Endocarpon pusillum Z07020 (assembly GCF_000464535.1). Lineage (NCBI taxonomy): Eukaryota > Fungi > Ascomycota > Eurotiomycetes > Verrucariales > Verrucariaceae > Endocarpon > Endocarpon pusillum. Next base: position 8,649 of record NW_006916043.1, read on the forward strand.
GTAATAGTGACAAAGGATAAGCTTCTGACTTCTATAAGTTGAATAATAAAGAAACTCTGACTTCTAGAGTATAGAGTTCCCTTGTTATAAGTGCGCGCGCGCTAAGCGTACGTAGCATGCTTAGTACACTTCGCAGCCTTAGCGTAGCATAACAAATACATCTTATATAAAAGATCAACTATATCTTATATATAATTAATCTAAGGCAAGAATCCATATAAATCTAGATTAAGGATATATTTTCTAAATGTCTCTTCTTTAGCTAAAGTCAAATTATATTAGGCATTATATTTTTTAGCCTTTAAGATATAGCTCTTTATTTGATTATAAAGAGTACTTTAAAGAGTATTATATATCTTTGTAATATATTAGATTAATATTTCTTAGTATATATAGATAGCCTAAATAATAAAGAAAATTCTAGCTTTTTAAATTTAAGAATTTATTATATTATTATATTATAACTAACGTGATTAACTATTACTTTACTACTTCTATTACCTCGCCACTTTTTATATAATCTCTCAACTTTTATGTTTAATTACAACTATATAATATAGAAAAATTAATTAGAATTAATTATATTATCTTTGTCTAATAATTCTTTAACTACTAAATAAGTTTAAATATTATGTCTAGCCTTTCTATATTATTTATAGCATTAAATAGTTATAGGCTCTGTCTTTAATTAATCTCTTTTATTAATTGTTTTTCTCTTCTTTTAATTGCTAGAATTCTTTGTAGTAATTAAGACTTAAGCATCTTCTATAGTAAGTATATTATCTTCTTAGATTCTAATATACTTAGTTCATTAACGTGGTTTATAAACAGCCTGCCTATACAAGCAACCCGCTTACTTTTCTTTTATTTTGTAATCTTCTAACTATTATACATAATTATAATATAAGAAAATTAATTATTTTCTATATTATTATCTTTCTTAGATGTCTCTTTAATCTCCTAATAGGTTTATATATTATGGTTGGTCTTGCTATATCTCTTATAATGCTGTAGGCCTAATGACCTAGTCTGTGTGATACCCTCTTTTACTAATCTTCTACTCAACTGTGATTATATAATCTCTTTCTGCTTAATTAAATTATATATATCCTCTATAGTAAGTACACCTCTGCCTTGTACGCATGTCTTTTTAGTCTTCTAATGCTTTGCAAGAGCCTTATTAGTCTTGCAAAGCGCACAGATATTCTTATATAAAAGAGTTATTTAATAAGCAATTAGCTCTGTACTCTTTACTAATTACTTTATAATTAAAAAAACATTAGTCAAAGAGCTTTTTTAATATCTAATAATCTGATTTTGTATATGCTCTAATTATAAAATAGCGTCATTAGAATTATATGGTATCTAAGAGACCTATAGGTCAGCCTAAAAGAGAGGAGGTCTAGTTAGTATTAGTGTTTATAACTTAATATTAAGCTTAAATAAGACAGCCTAAGGGTTATACAACACAAGACTAATACCTTGAAAGCTAGCATTAATGTTTTTAGCTATTATTATATTAAAGTATTTAATTATAAAATATTAATATTATTAGCATATAAATAATAATCTTAACTTTTATATCTTTTTTACTTTAGACTTCTAACTTATATCTGCTCTTTATTACCTCTAGCATATTCACTTTTGCTAGAACTAAGAACCTAGCTCTATCAGTTAACTATTATCCTCCTTAGGCGTAGCCGAAATAGAGCTTTAATATTTTGGTATACTGTAGCGCTAAATACAACATAAATATGTTAATGCGTGAATAGCACCGCACGCTAAAGGAAGATGGTGGGAAAGTATGATGCATCTCTCTAGATTTTCTGGCTAGGGGCCTTGGTGGGAATTCGGAGGCCTCAAAGAAGATGGGAGCTGGTGATCCGGCGGTGGCGGGCCCTTTCATCAGAAGCGTTGGTCGGCCACTATCACGGATCTTCATCGCTTTTTGTCCTCTGCAACCGCTTCCGATCACGCGCCCGGGCTGCAAGCAATGCTACTCAATCTGTTGCTTCCCTGCAAGACATGCTGCGGAATTGGTGTGAGATTGCTGGTGTGACGTACCTTTCCTGTTCTACAGCGACCAGTCCATCGACCATCTCCTGCCTAAGCAACAGACCGACACCGCCTGCTTGCTACATCAATAGCGCAGGGTGGATGCAATCCAAAAGCTCTCATCGTAAGGTTGCGTGGATCGTTGATCAACTGCTCACAACGATCGAGCTATTTAAACATGCCCAACAGCATCAGCTGATACCAGTACCTCCACTAGCCTCTGTGGCTTACATGATACTATCCAACCCGTCACCCCATAGTCCGTCTCTTGGCCCTTAGCTAGTCAGGTTCTCCACGGCACTCTTGCAGGCAGACCTGTGGAATTTCTCTTTCTGGCCAACACCCCCGGCGAGCGCTACGCCAGATCTGCTCGCTCAGATTTTTGGCTCTTCTCAATGTCTTTCCAACTGCTCGGGACAGTCTACGCAATGACCCGTAGCTGCTCCAAAGCCCTGCGCCGTATAGAAGCGTCAGCGGACCTATAAAGAGTCGGATATTCCTGCAGGAAAGAACGGGCCGAGTCCACTATCCGAGTTTCTTGACTCAAGCCTGGAAACGCCCTTTCACCTGATATAATGATTACTACCGTTCAGGTACCGTGACAAGAGCCAAAGAGCAATCACCCACGAAGATTATAGAAGATGAAAGGAAAGCACTATTAATCCAATCTGAGGTAGGACAGCCATTAAGTGGTGAATTATGCTTCCAAGCGTTTTGCGACAGTTCAAGATGATTCGTACTACGACATAATCAGTATCAGAGTGTCAGCGTATACTAGTTTTCATCTCTTAAGTCAGCTTTTTGGACTGAACCTTTTCAAAAGTCTAAAGGCGCGGGTACGTTACGGAGACTGAAATGTCCAGCTTATTGTATCTATTTAATCTGGATGTATCAAATGCATAACTGGGACAAATCGGAAGGGCCGAGTCTATTTGCTGAAAGCCAACCCTCTACCTCAATTCTACTTCAACGAAATCTCGATGATCGAATCCCAGCTGCCCTTGGGCTTGAAAATGCGCGTTAGTTCGAGGCAAGAATCTACCGCGCGCACAACTTCCCGCCACTCGGGCTCACTCCGCTCCTGCGTATTAAGCATTTGAAGCATAGTCACATCCACATTTCTAAAATACACAATTAGCACATCGCATCTCGCAACCGTGTTCGTCAAAAACCATGCAACAACATACCTCATGTATCGCTCGGCGACACTCGACTCCTCCATGTTCGACGGCATGACAACAACTTCTATCAGCAAGATCTTGCTCCCGGGCTTCATCACCGGCACGATTTCTCGAATGATCTTGGCGCAGTTTTCGGTCGACCAATTGTGGCAGATGTGACGCATGATGTACACGTCAGCCTTAGTAGTCGGCTGCGGGTCGAAGAAGTTGTGCGCCATGAATTCCACCCGGCCGGACAATTCGGAGGGTAATTGAGCGGCGCCTTCTTCAATGGTGTGTTTGTAGTCTTGTACAACCAGCTTGGTCAAGTTTGGATGGGCCTTTGCTAGCGCTACGCTCATGAAGCCGGATGAGCCGCCAACCTATCCACTCATTAGCTTCAAAGAATTGTCAGTTACGAAAAGCGCGGGCAACTTGCATCGACGATGGTAGCATTCCCGAGTTCTGCCCACGGGTACCCATTCACGACATGCTGAAGGCTGTGGCCGGGGTCCTTGCCAACGCCCTCCATTGCGCCGAAGAAGCGAGCCTGTCGGTCGGGATGTTGCTCAAGGAACTTGTAAATGGGCTCCTTGGTGTTGAAGGCAAGGCAGAAAGCACTGTCCTCCGCCGCCGTGCTGCCCTGGTACTTCTCCAGCGCCTCGGCGATCTTGGCGCTGGCAGGGAACATCTCCTCGACACAGTGTCCGTACCAGTCCATCATGGCGTGATTTCGCAGAAGCAGGGCGGATGAGGCGGTGTGAATGACATGATCGGGGCTGTTCTCGCGCAGCACGCGGTTCATGGCGGATTGGCGCACAATGGCTTTGACCTGCGGTTCGGACAGACCAACCTTCGCTGAGATCTCCTTATACGTGGCGCCGCCCTCGAGCGGAATGGTCTTGAGAAAGTTGAAGTGGTAGATGCATTGCTGGACGGAATTGTCGATAGCCTGGGCGTACATCTCAGGTAAGAATTCCTGCACAATTCGTGGAATCAATATATCATTTCACTTACACCCCAGCAAATCCGACGCAGGACCTCTCCCGGGCCAATGAGCATGTCATGAAGCATATTCGTGTCGTCCAGGATTGCCAATCGCGCGACCTCAATCTCGGCATCACCGGCAGTGGAAGGGAATTCCTCCTCTGCATCCTGCTCGAAGGACGGCATTTTGGCGTTCTTGCTGATCAGCCATTTCTCGACCAAGGCCGAGTTGCTGGCAATCCTCTCGCCGAGCTCTTTGATGGAAGCCATGTTAAGTAGATATATGTTGAACGTACAGGGCAATTGATTGGCTGTACTAGAGATTGCTGTTGGATAAAAATGAAGAAATGGCTCTGTTCGTTCCAGATATATGACAAAAAAGAGTCGCAGGAGCGCACAGACCAACAGCAATCTTTCGTACAGCTAATCGATAGCCCTGTACGTTCGACAATATACAATACTGCTGCTGCCAAGTGGCCATCATGGCACTGACTTACTGCCATATTTCATTCATTTCGCGATCTCCTTTAGGTACTGTGTCACAGGCTAGCATTTCGATACTGGATCGGACCCCGGCTGCCGACGAGTATTGGGACCAAGCTGGGTGCCACATGCGTAGCGGTTGCTCATTGCAACGCGGCATAAGTTGTTAGAAGTGATCGACCTTCATTTGTGCGACCAATCGGAAGCCACGGATATACCAGGACTCTCAGCTCTAGAAGTTTTTGCTCTTCGGCTAACGTTGTGCATTTGTTCTAGCGATCCTTTGCTCTGAGAGCATACGAAAGCTGTATCTCATATGACGTCAAGCTTATCGGCGTATAGGATAGAGTTTTGAGGATCGCTTGGTCGAGATTATCCTGCAAGGGCAGATCTCAAAAAGACAATGTGTTACTAAGCAGAATAAGCCGCCAAAAAGGGAAATATCAGGAGTTGCTTTTACATGTTCCTTACTTTTCAACAGGCCGATACTCGTTTGCTGCATGCTTTGCCCTTGCCTATTCAGCAACATATGAGCGGCATATGAGCGGACTATGTAATAATTCACCAGTCGAAAAATGAGTTCGAGTTGCCAGGCGCTGCTTGCCAGGATGAGACCATATTACCTTACTGCGGCGCATTGCCAGTGCAACGTTCTGCCTCTCCCCCATCCCCCAGTCCTTGCCAGCACAATAAACAAATTGTGATTGCATCAGTCATGACGCACGCCGGTTACACTGAGCGCTGAATCAGTGATGATAGATTGTGATACTGTGTAATCGCGCTACAAAACGATGACGAATATGAGGGCATAACTTACGAGGCTGGAGATTGCGGGGCTAACACTAAAGTGCGCGGCCCCCGGGGCCCGAGCCGGGGCCGAAGGGCCCTTGCGATTGAAATGTGGTTGCCCCTAGTCACTCACATATCTCACCTATATAGTAACGCGCCTTGACGGCGCGCAGCCGCCAAGTCATCTTCTTCACTCCCTGGCAATCTATCCAAATAGAATAACACCACATTAAAATGGCTAGTTACCTTATCACCGGTGCATCGCGGGGCATTGGGCTTGAGCTCACCAAACAGCTGCTCGAGCTGCCGGTGTCCCAAGTCGGCAAGGTCTTCGCCGTCACTCGTAGTGGCCCATCCGCTCCTCTACGGGGCCTCATAGACAGGAATCCAGATCGCGCCACTCACATCATCGCCTCGGTCGACGACACGGAAAGCGTCCAGAGAGCAGCCAGAGACGTCAAGGCGAAGCTCGGTGGCCAGGGACTGGACGTCCTGGTCAACAACGCGGGCCAACAGGCAATCAGCCCCGGCGGCACCAAGACCGCCCCGCCCGAGCAGCTGGCGCATCTGTTCGACGTCAACGTGATCGGCCCGCAGAGAGTGACCGCTGCGTTCCTGCCGCTCCTCGAGGCGGGCAACCAGAAGAAGGTCATCAACGTGTATGTCCCCCTTTATCTGGGACCAAGTACCAAGATTTGGCGCAAGGAATACTGACTTTTCTGGCAATAGTACATCTTCGATGGGATCGATCGCATGGGTGGACAGATACAAGTGTGCGCCATCTCCGGCCTACAAGATCTCCAAGGCTGCCCTGCACATGTTGAACGCGCAGTACGCGTTGGATCACGCAGAGGCTGGTTTCACCTTCCTCTGCGTCTCTCCCGGAGTAAGCACATACACCATTAAAAACTAGACTGGACTACGAGATTCAATGCTGACGCTTCTTGGTAGTGGCTGAAAACCGATCTGGGTGGTGAGTATGCTGACTTCGATGTTGGGGTTGGCGTTACCGAGCTCAAGAGGATCATCCTCGAGTCAACCAAGGCACAGAACGGCAAGTTCCTCAACATCCTCGTCCCCGGAGAAGAGAAATCGAGGGGCCAGTACGATGGAGGAGAGATCCCGTGGTAGGGAGTTGGAGTCACTGTCGATGCTGCTGCACCTGTCCCTTGAGGTTGTGATGGCATAAAGCTATTATGCATGGAGCAGGTACAAGGTTGCTGGTGGACATGTATTCAATCTCTGAATGCTTGACGGTCTATGGAGTCGTGCCCTAGGAGTGGTCAAACCACGCTCATTTCGAATCTCTACCAACAATGCTTAATGCTGAACTAGCTTAAATGTATGGCTACTTGAGTAGCTATCACACTTAAAACAGCCTATAAACTCCACCAAAGCTTAAGTTTTCTTTGGGCCAATCTTCACGGGATAGACCACCTATGTCGCATGGCTGTAAGTGCTAAGGCTCGTCTAAGCAAACTTACAAGTCTCCGCTACATAATTTAGGGTTGAGGGCGTAGCCTACCCTACAGCTACTACTAGTTAGCTCATACCTGAATACTAGCGTGGCTTGACTACCTATAAGGCACGACCCTGTATGCCTGCCTCATAGCACCAAGGACCTACCGGACCCGTCATTCAGAGGCGTGTTCTAGATGATAATTAAATTCAAAAAGCACTCTGTTCCTAGCCGGGACTGACTCATTGTGTCCGAACGTTTACGCCTTTCGACCTTCCAGGTCTGATGAATACTTACTTGTAGTGTCCATGAAAAGGGATCGATGAAACACAGATCGTACAGAAGAACGTGCTGAGATTTCATTGCAAGGCCCTTTCAACAACCGATTATGGCCTGCCTTTATATCACTCCTTTCTGAACAGTGAAACTTTATATGATTTATAAGCGTAGGCCACACAAAGAAAGACCACTCTTGGAGGTTTCATTCGCACGAGAACAATCAGCTGGGGAGTTAGCGGACCTCGGGCCTTGGATGAGAATTTATATTTTCCGCGCGGTCGAAATCAGAAGATAGCTGGTATCCAAGCAGTCAATTCCTACGATAATGTAGAAATTGCATCGTTCGGCAGTGCTCACACAAGTGGTCATCAGACACCCAACATTGACCAGTCTTCATTCTTGATGTACTCCTCGACACTGCTCAGTCCTGGAATCTCGATGCCAAGCTAGAAGCACAAGTCAATATCGGCTAGACGCTCTCGCAAGCTGATGAGTGATTGGTCTCACCTCTTCCCTTCGCTTGCACGCTGGATCTCCGCCATCGTACCCATATATGCCCATGAACTCGAACATCTCACCAATCTCAGTTCCAAAGCCCTGCGGAAAGGTTTTGGACAGCTCTTCTTCGTAGAAATCCACGCCCACTTGTTCGAACTTGACCTTCTTATCCAAAATGCGGCCCCACAGCGCGAGCCAAGTGTTCCAGCTCATCAAAGCTGTCGCGCCATATAGCTGTATCCCTGGCTCCAGGGTCAACAGCGCACGTACGAACGGACCGGTGTCATTGTTAGGGTCGACAAAAGGTATTGGTGTGTTGGGATTGCACGGCATCGTTAAGACGTGCACTCCACCGTCCATCCTTCGCGGGGCCATTACGGGTGCGAACCTCCAAGCCCGGAAAAATACGCCCATGTTCAACTCACTCATCTTCTTGGCAAGGTCTGGATACGTCGACTTGACGTAACTTATCATGTCAGCCTTGCTATCGAAATGCCATATCTTATCGTAGCGGCCATTGCTGCTCTTTTTGGTGCTAGACACCATCGACACAACAAACCGTTCCAGCTCCGGGACCTTGGAAGCGGCGTCGACAATGTTGCGTCCCTGTTCGTACTCAAGCTCATACGAGAGTTGGCCGATGTGCTTTCCTTGCTCCTGAGCTTTGGCCTGATTGTTCTTGTCGAGATAAGGCGTCCAAAAATCTGTTACCGAGAAGATGGCGTGTGCTCCCTTAAATGCCTGGAGGAGCGAAGATGGGTCATGGAGGTCGGCAACAACCATTCCAACACCCTGTGCTGCCAGTTCTCGTGATTGACTAGAAGATGGGTTGCGAGATATCCCCCTTAGACGGTACTTGGATCTCAGTTTGGGGTCATCGAGAAACGTCCGAGCTACTGAGCCGCCTTGGTTACCAGTGATACCGATAATGACCAACAGTTTCCGCTCGTCCATGACCGTGACTTTTTGTTTCTCCGCCCAGAACAATTAAAGTCAACGTGATACACAACGCTTGAGGCGGCCGTTCTTCAAAGCGTGCCTTTCTAGTTTCAATAAAGGGGCGAGGATGTACAAGGCTGATCACCCTGAGATCCTAAAACCCTGCAGGCTTAGACGGGGATACATACACGGCATTCGTGAGCCGAGAGCCCATCTCTCTTAGCTGTTAGCGTCTTGTGCCGCGTGCTCTTCAGAGAGGCGTGGAGCAGTTTCGGCAGCCGAAGCAAGAGATTCCTTGCGGAACCCGGTTTGCGTCTGCCACGATAGAGTGAAGCAACATGCACCACGTGGGCGTGTGCACCTGCAGATACTCGAACGTCTAATCACTTTTTCATCATATATAAGATGGTCAATCCTGGGGTTCCGCCGCATGAAGCATTCTACCCTGTCACTGCATTGCATATTGCAGCCGTCAGAATTGGATTTGGGAAGCCTAACCCAAAAAGGAGTTGGTTTCAAGGGCGAGATCGTCCGGGATCGGAAGAACTGTTTCACCGACGCCGACCCGCTAGCTCGAAAGCACCATGTGGAAACTTGAAGGCCTTCCTAATACGACCTTCTTGGCGCTCATCGCCGGCGCCGCGCTCGCAGCAGCAGCACCTCGGTCATCTTCATACAACGCATCTGGTAGCCAGCCCGACTATGTGATTATTGGTGGTGGGCCAGCCGGTTTCGTTCTCGCGGAGGAGCTGTCCCAGAATCCCCGGACCACCGTTGTCCTTCTGGAAGCCGGGCCAGACACTGCCGGCGAGGAGGATATCGACATCCCGGGTTATTCGCCAAACCTGTTATACACGCAGTACATGTGGAACTACACCTCTCAGCCGGATCCTAACCTCGAAGGCAATGCTCCAACGTTGGAACAGGGCCGCGGCTTCGGTGGCGGCAGTGCCGTCAACTATTTGGGTGCTTGTCGTGGCGCGCCCTCCGTCTTCGACGAGTGGGCTGACATTAGTGGAGACGACGGTCTCCGGTGGGAGAACTTCCTGAACGACTACAAGTCTACCGTTCACTATCAAGAGGTTCCCCTGGACTACGACCCGCATATCAATCCTAGCGCGTACGGTGATGGCCCACTTGAACTTACCGCTCCTCTTGAAAATCTTGGTATCGTTCTGGAACTTATCAACTCGTTCATATCCGTCCTCAAGCTTCCGTGGGTCGATTTGAATGATGGTACTGGTCTTGGTGTTGCAACTAGTACCAACGTCATTCGCGCGTCGAACCGTACCAGAGACTTTGCCCCACAGGCTTTCGGCTGGCAGTTGGCTGGTCGTCCCAACGCTCAGCAGCTTTCCAACGCTGAGGTGACCAAGATTGGTTTCAAGGGTACGCGCGCTGTTTCCGTCACCTATGTCAATCCCATCGACAACTCCACCAACACCCTTTACCCTAAGGAGATTATTGTCTCCGCCGGTGCCCTCAATAGCCCCAAGGTAAGAGAGAAATTGTACTCTTTCTTTGGCAATACACTGCTAAAGTTTGACCTAGCTTCTCATGCTCTCTGGCGTTGGTCCTGGAGACCATCTCAGGTCCCTTAATATCCCTGTTGTCGCTGACATTCCTCAACTCGGCAAGAATCTGTAAGACATCTCCATGTTACCCGTTGTGGATCGACGCAGTTCTAAATGACGGTTTCCAGACGTGACCACCACTGCGCTTTTATGTCGTTTGAGGTTACTTCGCAGGTGGAGACGCTGTGGCAGTATACCCAGAACGCCACATTCGCCGCCCTCGCGGAGGAGGAGTATATAAATAACAGCAGTGGTCCCCTCAGCGTCCCTAATGGTGCAGCCTTCGCGATCTACCGCGCTCCTGACTCCGTCTTTGAGGCCGTGGACGACACTTTCCACACTTCTCTGCCCGCTGACCGTGGCCAGTTGCTGTTTCAGTATTCCACCTCGACTTTCCAGGCCACCACTCCCAACGTCAGCATAGTCTCCCCCTTTGTTGGTCTAGTTCAGCCCCAGGATTCAGGTTACATGCTCCTGGCTTCGGCTGACTACCGCGATGCGCCGCTGGTTTATTCCAATTACTACGGTTCTGCCGGTGCGTGAACCTTGATGAAAAAGAAAAGTCTCACTTGATCAGAAAACACTGACTGCATCTCGCGTGCCCAGGTGACAAAGCCGCCATCCTCCACGGCTACAAGCGGATCCGCGAACTATTCTCCGATCCATCGATCACGCCCCTGCTCGTCAGGGAGCTCTATCCCGGCGCGAATGCGACGTCTGACGACGACCTGTGGCACGCCATCAGTGGACTCTCTCTCTCTCTCTCTCTCTCTCTCTCTCTCTCTCTCTCTCTCTCTCTCTCTCTCTCTCTCTCTCTCTCTCTCTCTCTCTCTCTCTCTCTCTCTCTCTCTCTGTCTCTGTCTGTTTTTCATGCATGTCATCATTCGATAGCACTGACCAGGGACACTTCCAGATGGGTACCGTCGCCCTCGGCACCGTGGTGGAGGGGAAAACCTGGAGAATCAAGGGCCTCGACGGTATTCGGGTCGTGGATTCGTCCACCTTCCCCTACCCGCCGACGTGCCATCCGATGGCTACGGTTTACGCATACGCGCAGCACGCGGCGCAGCTGATCAGGGAGCAGGACCGGTAGAAGTTACTCGGGCGGTTTCGGTCACTTCTATGTACCTATCGTATATATTTTGGGTTTCGATATCGCGGTCTATGGGATTTTAATGTTTGGGTAGCGGTTTGTCATATGAGATTTGTAAGTTTTTTATTCCCTTTTACTGTAACTTTAGACATAATTACAGCTCCATCTCGTTGAAAATGGTATATGCGCCCTCTACCAATGTCGCCTATTGATGCTAGTGTGCTCCGTAGCCATAGCTGCCAGCCTGTTAAACAGCTCTTCAAGCAGATTTTTCATAGATTCAAATAATCAAAAGGTGATTCACCGTTCGAATGGGGTGTACCGACGATTCTATTGGTGCATTTTTTTTCTCCCTTCATAAGCGAGAGGTTGTTACTTCTATCAAAAATTCATCTCAATTCCTCCGCCCGTGGCCAAAATTAAATTTTTACATTTTCATTCATCTCGGATTCAGCCCTCGACAAGCCTGCCATCCGCCACATGCTTCTCAGACCAGCCAAAAGACATCATGGTGCCCGGCCCATCGCCAAAATTGGCATGGTCCGGGTTGACGACACTCACGTAATGCGGGTCATTTTTCACGTGGATGTAATCCCGCACATCGCGGAAGACGATTGTCATGAAGGCGTCATACGATGAGGGGTTGACGGAAGAGAGGTTGGGAAACAGGTTGTCGATGTCCTTCATCAGGTCGGAGGTGTTGTGTTGCTTTACGGCAAAGTCAAGTCAGCTTCAGAGGAGGAGCAGCGCGCCTTCCGGCAATCGGCTCACCACGGTGTAATCCACATTCTTGTTTTTCACCAGGAGATCCTTCAGGTGCCCCGCGTGGGTCTCGCTGATGTACTTGTGATAGGCGTCCTCGTCCATACCGGGTCTTCGCTTGGCGCAGATGGTCACGGCGAACAGGCGCTGGGATTTGCCCATGATGGTTGTTGTGCGTTGGATATCGAGCGTAAACGTCACACGCAGTTGGGCGAAAAGGGAAGCTCACGAAGGATCTTCTGATTGGGTCACAGGACCATCATCAATATATGGCTTGGCGAAGTTCCGCCGTGAGGAGCGGCACTCGTGGTCGAGGTTTCGCAATGGCTGATGATCTCGCCCCGTACTACACTGCCACTGTCAGGGTTTTGTGGGCAGTGTTTTCAATTTTATGGATCTAAAGATGGGTTTTCTGTGGAGAGAGAGAACTTTGGCCGGGGGTTCCCAAGTCTTCAATATCACCAGGTGAGTCAGAGTAGGGCCACATGACCATGAAAATTTCGAATTCGACGAGCAGATTGATTATCGTATTGTTTTCTCCTGAGCGCAGGTGGAGGAGATGGAGATCCCTATAAGAAGGTCGACGCGTAGAAGCCCCTGTTAACTACGTAATATGCTACTCTCGCTGCCGGTGCGCTGTCCCTTCTGCTTTAGCCCGCCTGATCGGGGTTGGCGCTGCCTCGCCGCCTTTCCCACACATAAACGACCCGCTGCTCCTAACTCTCCATCGTCTCTTCCTTTCTGTCATCTACTCCTGCCTCCCTCTCGCTTCTGGCTTGCTGCGCCGCCGTCCTCGGGCCTGTACGGCAATCAGCCACACTGCTCCTGCTTTCCTTCATACGTGCGAACCACCAGCGCCGCGTGTTCACTTTCACACTTTAGAAAGGAGCCAGAGGAAAGCCTTCTCCTAACGTTCGACCCACGTATGTAAGGCGTACGAGCTGGCCACGCTATCAGGCGTATCAGCCAAGGGCCCTAAGCATAAAGACTGGCATTCCCACATTCTATAGAAGGCCAGCTTTCTGTTTTCCTTCCCTTTGGAGAGACTGCCATTGACCCATCACTTTATCTATACGATTGGTGTGCGTATCCATCGCGAATACGTAGCTCGGTCTCTACTGCCCGCTTGCCCGGCAGTGCCCCTATCATAACGCTACTCGCCGAGGAAACTCAGGATAATCATCATGGCGAAATGTAGAGTGGTGGTTGAACTTCTTTAAGCAGATTGCCTAATAAGTTTGGTGGGTAATTTACCCCTTGGAACTCGCTGAGGCGTAGGCCTGCATTAACCCGCCGACTCAATTCTCCCGTTCTCCAAGCCTATCAAGGACACTCTTCCTTGACGTGTTGCCACAGCCTTTTTCGATGTGCCACTGGCAACGAGTGGCGATGGCGACGTGGAATGGTGGATCTCTGTTGTTGACAAATTGGTATCGCTTTGCACGCGGCAAGAGGCTCAGTACCACAGACCTCGAACAAGAATAACCCAGATGTTGGGAAGCTCTTCAGACAACGCTGGTATGAAAAATACCAAATCTGAGTCGGACGACTCAGAGTCTTCTGTCGGTGATCTCTTCCCTCTGCGTTGCCAACCCTTTCAACGCCTTCACTGTCTTGGTAATACTCGTCTTCATTTGTACGAGCGACGGCGGAACCTAGACAGCAGATATTCTTTGCTGCGACATTATGCCTGTCAGCACCCCTTTCAGCCAAGCAGTCCTGTCCTTTTCCCCATATTGCATGCGCTTAAGTCACGTTCAGCAGTGTGATACACTTCCAAAATCTTGCGGTGACGATTCACGGAAACAACATATCTGAAAAGGATCAGCCGGCCCGGTTACTGAGGCTTTTGATCTCGGTTTTCAAGGATATTGGAGCCCGGAACCTGATCAAGATTTAGTCATTCTAAGCTTCTCGATATGGAGAACAACACGTTATCCCGCTTCAGCTCAAAGTGGCTACGCAATGAAAGCAAACATTTTCCGACACCCTCAATTCATCACCATCAAAATACGACATACGGAACCCACGAAGCTCAACGCCAAATTATGAATTAAAGGGACAACATTATCCCTAGCATCATCTATTTATGTGTCCACTCTAGCTTTCGCTTTTTAAGGGATACACTGATTCCCTCACTCTTGTTCTGCAGGTTGAACTTAAATAGTGTAGTCCTCTCTCTATCGTGAAACTACTATCAAGCCTACTTTCGGCTGTTTCTCTTATCAGCACTTGCTATTTGTTCGTATTAAGCCTGACTTAAAAGGGCAAACATATACTAACAAGAATTACTTACCTTATAAGTATAATAACTAGTCTAGATATCTTAGCTATATCTTTTGTAGACTATTTTAAAAATAGAAGTACCTTAATAATAAGTAATATATAGTGTATTAAAATGTATACTAAGAACTATAGTATTAATAAAAATAAGTTAATTAATATCAGCTTTATTACTTAGCTTTTTTATAAGTTTAAGGACTAAATCCTTTAACTATAATATTTAAGAGACTTATAAATTAGTTGAAAAAGAAAAAAATCTAATAATTATTAATGTTTATAACTTAATATTAAGTTTAGATAAACTAGTCTAAAGATTATATAATATAAGACTAATATTTTAAAAGCTATTTTTAATATTTTTAATTACTATTATATTAAAGTAAGCAATCTTAAAAGTAAAAAGAAACTTAATCTTAATAATATAATTAATATAGGCTTTACTAAAACTCTTAAGTTCTTTATTATTTAATAATCTTAATATCTCTTATAACCCTAATTAATCCTTATTATAATTATTCTTTCTTGTAAAGTTTAGCGTTATAAAATACCTATATTTAGCAGTAAGATTATTTTTGTAGCCTTAGTATTAGGAAAATCAAAATTATGGAAGAGTGCTATAGCCTTAGTATTAAGAACATTAAAATTTATTAAGATTTAGTTATAATCTTAATATTAAGAACATTAAAAGTAAATTATAAGAGTAAATCTTAAATTAGTTATATTAGATTAATTACTAGAGCTTTAAATCTAAGAATAATATTATTTAATAGTTCTCAGAGTTTTTTATCTAAATAACTTATTTACATTTTTATATAATTAATATTTAACTTAAAACAAAAATAATAATAAAAAAGTATAAGATATAGAAAAATTATAGCAGATATAATTAGACTATTATTATATATAAAAGTATATAATATAATTTATAAGCAATCTATATATATAAGTAACCCGCGTATCTTTCTTTTATGTCATAACTTTTTAATTATTATATATAATAATACTATAAAAAAATCAATTA
>NW_006916043.1:25143-26611 GCF_000464535.1 Endocarpon pusillum Z07020
TAATCCAGGGCAGGAATCCTTATAAGTCTAAGTCAAGGATATATTATATAAGTGTCTCTTCTTTAGTCAGGATCAAATTATGTTAGGCATTATATTCTTTAGCCTTTAGAGTATAGCTCTTTATTTAATTATAAAGAGTAGTTTAAGAGACATTATATATCTTTATAGTATATTAGATTAATATTTCCTAATTTATATAAATAGCTTAAATAGTAAGAAGAATTCTAGCTTCTTAGAATTAAGAGTTTATTATATTATTATATTGTAGTTGCGTCTAATAATTAGGAGATTATGACTTAAAAGAAAAATATATAGGCTACTTATATATATAGGCTACTTATAAACTATATTACATATTTTTTTAGCTCTTTAATACTTTATAAAAGCCTAATTAATTTTATAAAATATATAGATTTTCTTATATAAAAAGATTATTAAATAAATAATTAAAAAAATATTTTTTACAGAGCTTTCTTAATATTTAATAATCTGATTTTATACGTATTCTAATTATATACATATTATCTTATTTAATGTCTATTTTATCCTTATTTATAAGATTATATAGATAATTATCTAGTAAAGAAAAAGCCTAATAAGGAAAACCCTAGACTTATTAGACTAGGTAAGTATAGTTATTACAAGGGATTAAAGATTACCTTATAAGACGCCTTTGCCTTATTCGCGTTTCGCCTACGTATTTGCTGCCCCCTTCTGTATAGTTATCTTTTTAACTGTATACTGAATATCTTAAAGGGTTTTAACCTCTGTTGTTATCACTCCTCTGCTGCATCAAACACTTTATACCCTCCTAGCTCCTCTTTTGCTATCTCTTTTGTAGTGCGAAATTGCTCTAGAATTCTGGTGCAGATAAACCAGCGAGCCATGTGCTTTACACATGCGGGTTAGGAGAGGATCTCACTTATACGCTGTGTTCTACAGGCAGCTAGCATGCTTACTCTGTTGTATCTTAGGCAGTATAGCAGAATATAGCGAACTATTTATATATACTAGCTAGAGATGCAGATAGAGTTAGTATTTAGTACTTAAATAATTATTAACTATATATTTAGGCCTATAACCTTTAACTATATTAAGAATAATATTATTATCTCTATCTTTATTAACTCTATATATAATATATAAGTGTCCTGCTCCTAGAGAGTAGACTAGATTATTACTTATAGCTAGTCTCTTCTTCTCTATAATATAGCTGCTTACCTCTTCTTCTACTTAAGATTACCTTATTTAGTAAGTAGATTCCTTTTATTAGGTGATCTCTTTAGCCTAGGTAATTAAGGGTCCTAGCCTCTGTCTTATAGTATTTAGGAAGCCTATATTATATATATAGTTCGCTTATAACGCTATTATATTACTGTCTACTTATATATTTCTTAGATTCTTTGTTACGTTTTAGCAGTAATATTCTCTTTATTAGTCTTTAGCCTATAATATAGTTATAATAAGC
>NW_006916044.1:0-2679 GCF_000464535.1 Endocarpon pusillum Z07020
TATATAAGAATATTAATATTATTTACAAAATTTATAACACTTATATAAAGTCGATTAGAATCCTTAAGAGATTCCTACTATTACTAATGCTTTTAGTAGCATGAAATTATTAACTTTTACTTCTATATATTAATTTAAGAGAAAATCTGTCACTTATTATATAAGTAATTCTAGGATTCTTCTCTTTCTTAGATTATAAGTAAGCTAAGTATATAAGACTTTATTAAATGCTTTAAAGACGTCTAGTAATAAAAAACTAATTATCCTTTTTCTTCTTCTTCCTTAGATTATATATATTTTTTCTATAATTTATTAAAATGTTATTTCTATAGCTCGGCTTATATATATGCTATATTAAGTATTAAGGAGCAGATTATATACTTTAGTTATATATTTAATTTAGTTTAAGATAACTACTTTTAGAATCTTTCTTATAATGTTAAGGAAAGCTATTAGTCTATATATTCCTAGATTTATATAATCGCTTTTTCCTGGTTTCTTAAGCATTATTATATATGTTATTTTGTAATAATCTAGTTAAACTCTTTAGTTTAAGCATACTTAAAAGAAACACTTAACTAAGGTTATCTTTTCTTATATAACTAATTAGATTACATAGTTTAGAAGCTTGTCTAATCTTAAAGCATTATCCTTTATTATATAGTTTATTGCTTTAAGGATCTTTTCCTTTATAATCTCTTCTTATTAAAGGATTTCTAAAGAGTAGTAAAAGTTTTCTAGATTGCTTAAGTTAACCTCTAAAGAAGTGTATTCTTTACTTTATATAAGCCTTGCTTAAGAATTAAGAGTAAGACTTATATAGTTTGGTTCTGGGATTATTATTTTACTTATTATATAATCTTTTAAATACTATTTAGCTTAGAGCTAGCTTTTTATATTATGCTTTAGAATTCGTCTCTTTTTGCTTTATCTAATATTTTGCTTTTTTAACTTTAAGTTTATATAAATTTCTGTTATATTTTAAGATATAAATAGTAAGTAAACTATCTTCTTGTAGCTCTTATTATCTTTACTACTATCTAATAGTCTTTTATCTAGTAGCTTTTGCTTTATTAGCTTAGTCTTATTTAAAGAGTTAATTTCTTTATAGCCTTTAAAATAGCTTTTATTAGTTTATTTATAAATTAATTAATTATCTTTTGTAATATTAAAGAGTATTTGTCTAAGCTCTTTATATAAAGGTTTAAGCTTTTATAAAACTTTTTAATATTAAGTTTCTTTTATACTTTTTTCTAGAGTATCTTGACTAGGGATTCTGTATTATCTTATTTAAATTTTGTATAGATTAGAAAGTAATCTAAGGATTAGTCTAGCTCTATTTTTATTTTATATTATATAAGTTGCTATCTTAATATTATAGTTGCGAAGGCTAAATTAATAGTTATTTATTTATATAAGTTACCTCTTTAATAATTTCTTATAATTATGTCTTATAGTAGTATAAGATCTATATTTGCCTTTTATATAATATTAAGAAGGGTGTTAGCTATACTAAATAAGGCATATTAATTTAATAACTCTAAAGGGACTATCTTTATAGTAAGAGCCTAAATATAAATATAAGAGAAAGATTTATTAATATATAAAGCAGATAAAGACATTTTAAAAAAAAGAATTAAGAGAACCTTAGAAATTATAAGATACTCTTTTAGCTTATAAGACTAAGCTAGTGAGAGGAGGGGATAGTATTATAGTATATAAACACGCTAAGTATAAACAGGCACTAAAGGATTGTCTAGCGCTCTATAATAAAGCTATAACAGGCTTAGATAAGCCTAAAGGACCCTAAACTGCCTATAAGGTCAGTATCCTCTGATGTAGTGTTCAGAGGTACTTAAGCATAAGCACTTAGGGACAACGCTTAAGGACGTCTCTGCATAAGCAGCGCTTAAGGACGTCTCTATATAAGTAATACTACAAGATGTTCTGTTATAAGCACTCGTGAGCACAAATCTCCTAGTCTATATAAGCACGCTCATTTCCTAGATAGTTTTATAGTCTTTGTAATCAACTTATGTTATTAGCTTATACCTAAGTTAAAGACATCCTAGTATTATTTACTATACTTCCTATTCTACCTAACCAACCCACTTAGACCTAGCTTCTAATTAAGACTTATCTTAACTAGTTAAGCCCTAATAACTATAAATAAATTTCTTAGCTTACATTTTAGTAATCTATAAATTATTAACTTATTCTAGTTTTAAGCTATTATAATAAGGACCTAATATATCTTTAAGATTAAATATTAATTCTAGTTTATAATAGCTTATTAATAAGTATTTATAATATTTGTACTTCTAATCTCTTATCTTTATTATGTCTTTATTAAGAATAAGTCTATAAATATACTCTTATTGTCTATAATTTACATTATATTATTTAATAAAGGAGCCTAAAGAGAGAAACTATAAAGTAAAAACAGGATTCTGCATATTAAACTAAGTTAATATATAGTGCTAATACTATGTTACTAAGGTTAATACATGCCTTAAACGTATAGCTAGTAGATAATTATATTAATTCTAAAGAAGAGGTATCTTGAATTAGGTTTTCTTTAAGGAATTAGGTAATTACTAATACAGAGTAACTTAATTTTAAAGGATTATTATAATAAGTATATAATAAAAGAAGTGGCTATTATTTAATAATATTATT
>NW_006916044.1:4274-6095 GCF_000464535.1 Endocarpon pusillum Z07020
AAAAGAAAGAATTAAAAGAATCTTAGAAATTATAAGATATTCTTTTAGCTTATAAGATTAAGCTAGTAAGAGGAGGGGATAATATTATAATATATAAATACGCTAAGCATAGATAGATACTAAGAGATTATTTAGCGCTCTATAATAAAGCTATAATAGGCTTGAATAAGCCTAAAGGACTCTGAACTGCCTACAAGGTTAGTACCCTTTAATGTAGTGTTCAGAGGTGCTCAAGCATGAGCACTTAGGAACAATACTTAAGGACGTCTCTGCATAAGCAGCGCTTAAGGACGTCTCTGTATAAGTAGCGCTTAAGGACGTCTCTGCATAAGCAATGCTATAAGGTGTTCCGTTGTAAGCACTTGTAAGCACGAATCTCCTAGTCTATATAAGCACGCTCATTTCCCAGGTAGTTTCATAGTCTTTGTAGTCAACTCATGTTATCAGCTTATACCTAAGTTGAAGACATCCTAGTATTAGTCACTACACTTCCTGTTCTACCTAACCAACCCTTTGGACCTAGCTTCTAGTTAAGACTTGTCTTAACCAGTTAAGCCCTAACAATACCGTTGAAGCGCCCTGAAGAACTCGTCTACTCACTAGCAGTAAGTTTTTTCTCTAGAAAGGTTTCCTTGCATTTGTTCTTATTTGTTATTAAGAGCTATAACTACTCTTAATTATATATATCCCCTTACATAGACCAGCCCTAGGCCAGGATTATATTAGTATAAGAATCAAATAAATAAATATAAAAGCTTACTATATCCTTCTTTATAATAGATATAAGAGTTATTTTATATATAAGATTCTTAAATTCTATAAATCTAACTTAATTTATATCTTTGCTCTTTTTCTTTATACTTCTTATATTCTTTAATTATTTAATGTTATTCTATTTTAGCTTTATAAATACTAATATGCTTAAGTTATAAATTAAGTAACTTGAAAAGGATATAATAAATTTAATAAGCTTGAATTTCTTACTACTATTTAAAGTATTTGCTAAATAACGTTTAAAAGGAACTTTATCCTTAATAGATTTTGAGAATATAGACTTGTTCTTTATTTAAATATAATACTTAACAAAATTCAAGATTACTAAATTGCTTCTCCTCCTCTTTAAAATTAATCTTCTATATCCCTTAAAGCTTAAATTTAGCCTTCTATTACATCGTTAATAGCTTAATCTCTTAAGAAGCATGCTACTTACTTGCAAAACGTAACTCTAAGTCATTAAATAGTTTTACAAGAGAAGTTTATTAAGGGGGCTCTGATTCAGGCTAAAACTATTATACAACTTCAGAAGAATTTAGAAGAATTAATAGCAACTAAAAAAGAGTAAAGTGAACGAAGATGTAGAGGGCAACGTTAGCTACAAACTAGGGGAACTCTTTATGCAGAACAAGCTTGATATATGACCAAATAGTGTGAAGAGGAGGGGGGTACACAAGAGATGAGAGCTCAAAAGTAAGAGCAAATCCTATAAAAAGAGCTAGAAGATGCGCATCAGCGTATCGCAAATTTAGAGTGAACTGTCATAAATAGTCCTCTAGAAGATATAGAGGATCAATATCCTAATTTAGCGAATTTTGAACTCTCTATCCTCTTCGAAAGTCGAAACTCTGCTTCAAATAACGCGTTACGGTGATAAACGCATTACGGTGATAAACGTGTTACGGTGGCAGCCACGCGCTGCGCGCGCTGGCTCTTGCAGGGGTGTACCCCCTGCAGAGTGGGTCCCCTAGGGGATCCACCCATTGGGCCACGGCTAGATAGAAATGCAGAATCCTTAACTGTACAGAATTTTGGCGCCAAGCTTCG
>NW_006916044.1:6159-26246 GCF_000464535.1 Endocarpon pusillum Z07020
AAAACTCAAATTAAGGGAACAATGGATTCTGAACGAGGAAACAGACGACGCGTCTGCCGAAAGTCTTATTCGATAGATCCTCCTTCTCCTGCGGCCTCACGAACGCTAAAAACGATGCTTGATACGCCGCGCCGTGCGCGCCTTCTTGCTGACGCACGCCACACAGCTGGCAAACTGCCTCGTACGCAGTTGTTTAAGATACATAATGTATCTAAAGCAACTGGCTATCGAATCATAAAAGAGGGTCCTGCGCGCAGTAGCGAGAAAATCCATAATTAAGGCTGAAAACGAGTACTTGCTCCACACAAATGTGAAGCTATTAAGGCCGTTGAAAATGCCAGTTTTGGCTTTACTTTATCAAAAGCCACTTTAGGGTGGCACAAACTATTAGTATAGCAAATAGCTTTGAATGTGTAATTTAAATAAATATAAAGGATTTTAGTATAAGAACCTATATAGTTGCGCAGAAAAAAATGCTTTTATAAGTATATATTAAAGCCTGAATTATATAAGAATTTAAATATTAATATTAGTAATTAGATATATATTTAAGAAATTTTAATAATATAATAAGTCCTATTTTGTTACTTACTTATAATAATAAGCTTAAATTTATTATCAAAAGAGTTTTGAAGCTTAAAACACTTTCTTAAAGACCTAATTTAAGTTAAAGCGCCAAAATTAATCTATATATATGTATAATATTATTAGATAAAATTTCAAGAGTTAGCTCCACTTTTATACTAGCTTTAATATAAGGGGATAGCTTATTTAAGCTAACTATATAGTTATTCTAGAGCAAATTGTCACTCTTGAATAGAATAAGGATCGCGTTTTAGTTAAAGATAATAATAAGCCTTATAGTATTAAGGGCAAAGGTCTTAACAAGATTAAAGCACTTAAGGACCTTTTAGAGATCAAATAAGATATAAACCTTGCTAATTCGCCAGATCTCAACCCTATTAAGACTATCTGAAGGATAATAAAGCAGCGCTTAAAGTCTAGGGGGGTTATCTTTAAAGAAGCTGTGTTGCGTCAAGCTATCTAGAAGGAGTGAGATAAAATAATTATTAAGGAGATTAATAGGGCTATCTCAACAATGCCAGATAGAGTAGCTGCCTTAAACAAGCGAAATGGGCGCCCTATCCCCTATTAAATAGCTGTGTAGCATAGCAGGAATCTGAGAAGTCTCATAAATTTTGGCGCCAAGCTTCGGGCCGCCTTGCAGCGGGAACTGGCTAAGCGAACGACCGCGAATCGATTAAAAGAATGTCCGAGATGATATCCTACTCTTTCAACAATCCAAAAGTTACGCGCCCCTTCGCCGCAAGCTGCCACAAGGGTGTGGCTGGTGCGGGTCGGCCGTCCTCCTGCTAGGGGATCGCGAGATATCATCGTGTTCGAAGCCGCCACACTGACAAATCAACCCAGGTTACCTCTTCTTCAAGTACCCTGCAAGTATCCCTTTCTTTGCTCGAGTTTGCCTTCTTACTACTAAGTACTGTTTTTAGTCTTACCAGATCTAATTTATTTAAACATAATTGTTGGATTTAGAATTATTAGATTTCATGTTAGCGGGTTGGTGGAGACTATTGGGTCTGCTTAGGAAGAAGCAGGAGGGCATTGCAGTAGCGGTGTGCTCGCCATGATTCTAGTTCAAACTTAACTCAAGGATACTAAGTTACCATGGAAGTAATAGACGGGCCTAGCAAGGTATTAGATCTAGGATAAGGATTCATGTTACACGAGGAACTACTACGGTACTGGGCATAAGTATTCGTAGTACGGCGCTAGTATATTTGCACCAAAACAGGCTGTGAACCAGACATCTAAGCCTTGAACAGTTAGCGGTACTGGTGTGGCCAATTGATATGAACAATGGCCAAAGAAGCTTCTAGGTATTGATGTGGCGCTGTATCCGAACTAGCTGCTACTAGCGCCGTGCTACGACTACTTATGCCCAGTACCGTAGTAGAAAGGCATAAACCAATTACTACCTTCTAGAACTAAGGGGTAAGTTAGATCGATGAATGAGAAAGAGGCAGAGCAATAAACGTACTATTTGTTAGAATCCCTGTGTATATGATACGTATCTGTTACGTATTAGCATGATGGTACAAGGGTCCCCGCATGCAAAACGCACGAAACGCTCTTGTAATTGTTACGCCCTGTTATTTATAGCAGTGAGCATTGCTATACGAATTGAACGCCAAATGCTGTTTCTGAGCTGTTATAGTAATGCGCTTCTATAGCTATTAGTATGAGCAAATGCTCCTCTTGATAGGAGTAACTCAATCAAGTGAATTGGCACCTCCGTACGCTGTTTGCTACTACTTCTAACACTATTAATGCATTATACTATACCAAAATAGAGGGGAAGAGGGACGCCTAAGCTATTCTGTATTGCCCGAATTATCTCGCCAAGTTGATTGTCATGCGTGCAACTTGAGGAAATTCGTCTAGAACCGATGTTAACAAAAACTCTATCAGAAACACACCAGTATACATGTTCCTGAAAGCTTATCTGAAGCAAAGCTTCGTATAAGGGTTTAACACATGGTCTGAAGGCCTCTAATAATAGCGACGCAGGATTGACAAGCGCCTCGATTGCTTCCCGTCGGACGTCAATATCTTTATCCTTGAGTCGTGCTGCGATGCCTTGTAGCACCTCCTCTGTGAGATTAGCCCGGCCTTCAAGCGCCTTGATTGCTGCCCATCGAACCTGCCAGTCCTCATCCTCGAGCCGTGCTGCGATACCTTGTAGCACCTCCTCTGTGAGATCAGCCTGGCCTTGGAGTGCCGCGATTGCTGCCTGTCGGACGTACCCATTTTCATCCTTGAGTCGTGCTGCGATGCCTTGTAGCATCTCCTCTGTGAGATTACCGCGGCCTTGGAGCGCCTTGATTGCTGCCTCTCGGATGTACCCATTTTCATCCTTGAGCCGTGCTGCGATGCCTTGTAGCACCTCCTCTGTGAGATCAGCCTGGCCTTGGAGCGCCTCGATTGCTGCCCGTTGGATGCCACCATCTTTATCCTCGAGCCGTGCTGCGATGCCTTGCAGCATCGTATCCTGTAACATCGTGTCCCGTAAGGCCTTATGGTGGTGTCTTAGGATACGCAAGATGGCAATACACAGGTTCTTAGAAGTACAGTCTTCCAGCCAAGAAACTGCGACGCTTATGATACTGGGTGGAACTGATGCTCGGCTGTCTAGACATCCCAGAAGGATCGGTCTTGCGTCCTCCGATGCTTGTTTCAGTGCATTGACCAGGACCTGCTCTGGACACTCCATTTCGCGAGCCAACCAGCAATCTTGCGTGGAGTCGCACTCGAACAACAGCCACTGTTCTAGTTGTTTTTCTAGCTTCGTTCGGAGTTCCATGAACGTCGTCTTCTTCCGCTCGACTTCGCTCAGGCAATGCATGACCAAGCGCTGATGCGTAGGACCCAGGACGTCGCGCGGCTCCTCTTCAATCGCTTGGAAGAACCCCAGTGCCTCTCTATCAGGGTCAAGTAAGCCAGCGACGAAGCGCCAGAAGATATCGTAGCGAGGATCGTACTTGTGCTCCCGAAGAAAAATGGCAGTTTCAATCGGGTCACATTCCCCTTCGCTGAGCCGCAGCCATTTAAGGGGTTGTTTGGCTTTCCACTGTCGTACGAAATACCGTGCTGCAAAGTACTCCTGGAAGGTGAGGTGTAGGAAGTGGTAATCGCGGCTGTGTTCTTCCGACCAGGATTCCGATGTTCGCAGAAAAGAGAGGCGCGGAAGCGTTGTGTCCCAAGGAATCCACTCGTCAGTCGATTTAAACTCCTCTAAAATGGCTTCCTGATGCTTCGGCTCAAAGTTTATCACATCGTTACACAGGCCAGTAAACGCAAGGCTTTCAAGAAGAACGACTTCGTTACATACGAGGGTTTCGATCCGATTCATCTTCTCGTTCTTGATATCATCCTTCGTTACCAGCTCGCCGTGCTTCTTCTCTTTACCTAATCGCAGGATATCCTTCTTCCACAAACTCTCCTCGATGGCTTTGTACATGGCTGTCATGGTCTGTGGTACAGCTTTGCCTTTGAGATTGTCCCATATGTAACAGAGCGCATCCAGTTGTATGGGAATCCGCACAAGACCCTGGATTAGCTGATGCGCTTGGAGGTATGACTGAATATCTTGGACCCTTTTCAGATCGGTGGTAAATGTAGTTTGGAGGTATGCCTTCACCTGATCTGGGTAGAAACCAATGGTTTCCAGTTCAAGGTCGGGAGGCGAGACATTAGCTGGAAGTGACACGTGCGGTCGGGATGTGATGACAACGTTAGGCTGATGTAAAAGGTCCTTGAGGAACTCGGACTTGTAGCCTTCGCAGGCCAACTCTTGGGCTATTTCGTCCAGACCGTCGAGAATGAACAGAGTCCTTCCGCTTTTGAGAGCACCCCGTAGTTCTTTGGCGAGGATATCGCGTGTTTCACGGTCCTGTTGAGCGAAGAACTCGCGAGAAAATAGTTCCTCAAAGTCATATTGTGTAGCTTGCCATTCTTTCAGCCTCCGTAGAGGCACCCAAAGCACACGGTCGAACAGCTCGTCCCACTTGCGGAAGTCTTTGGAACGACGGGCAAACTCATGGACCATCTTCTTGCACAGGGTAGTCTTCCCGACTCCAGCGCGTCCCCGGATTAGGATTCGTCTTGATTCTGCCGTCTGGCCGTTGGAGTCTTTGCGTGGGTCGAAGAGGGACGGTAACTCGACCTGGACATTCTTTTCCGGCGTCTCAACACTAAGTCGAGCGGTGAGTGAAAAGGGTGACACATGAGGTGATACATCCTCTCCCGATCCTTCCTCTGCGTGCTGAGCATTTTTCCTGGGCTCCTCGACAATGGCGAGATTGATGTAGCACTGATCCAGCGAAAGTAAGTCGCTCGAGAGTCGCTCGATCTTGAGCCTGTCCTCGCTATAGTGGTTGGCGCGTATCCAGGCGTCTGCTTGCTGGACCGGACTGCCCTCACGGATCTTTTGGAGCATCTCCACAATCTTGCCAGACACACGGCCGAAATCCTCGCTCTCCGTGCAGCCCTTCTTGCACTCTGTACACTCGCTATGCGCGAACTTGTTCATCAAGATATGGGGTCGACTTAACGGTAGTGGCTGTGGAAACATGTCCAGCGTCGCTGAGGACTCATTGACCAACTGATCAACGTTAGTACTCCTCGCATCCGATAAACAAGATGGGATAAAACATCAAAGCCTTACCAGCTTTGCTTGGCGGAGCCACGCCGGTAGCCAAGGAAACACTTTGCTCGGAAGACTCGTCTTGCCCTTTTCATAGAAGGTGAAGACATGGCACGGATAGTCCTTGTCTTTACACAGCGAAGTGAAGTCCTGCACAAGTTGCACGAGATCGAGAGTCGGCTCCTTCACGGCGGTAAGCAGTTTGATCACTTCTCGGCCTCGGATCCAAGCCCAAGCATTCAGACCTGGTTCGGCTAAGGCGGCTACATCTTGGAACGAAGTCCCGCGGAACGGTGTGGCGAGAAAGACGATGCCGCGGGTAGCTCTCCGGACGGACTGGTATGCCTGGCCGGCGTCCACAAGTGCCTTCATCAAGAGAATCCCGCCGAGACACGAGGCGATGAAGAGAATCGGCCGGTCTTCACTTCTCGCGGGGTCACCCGTGATCTGGATTCGGCGGATCTCCTCGAATAGGAGTATAGCAAACTCGCCCTGGTTCTTCTGAACCAAGTCTGATGGTTGCAGCAAATCGGCGGGCCAGTCATATGTGAAGATTCGGACGCGTTTGACTCGGCTTGGGAGCATGTCGCGATCGGCCAGCCAGTTGACTTTGCAGCCATCTCCCCGCCATGTCCACGTCTTCTCTGAGTTCGTGTCGAGGCCATGGATGGCGATGATGTCGATATCTGGGCCGGGACCGTCCCCCTTAGGGTCGTCCTCCGTAGGGTAGACCTGGCAAAGGCCGGGTCCTCGTCGCGAGGATAGTGTTGGATCTTGGGCGCGGCGTGTCTGGCGCGAACTGCACTCTGGCCGACGCTGTCGCGATGCATCTGCATGCGCGAGCGTACGGAGGAGCCACAGACAAGTGACGATCGTTCCTCCGGCCAGGACAAGATAAAAGACAATTGTCCATTTGGCCGAAAAAATGGCCTGGCTGACGTTGGCTAAGGTCATTGCCGCAGCAAGGCGCAAAGTCTAGCGTGCACGGGCGAAGCGTAACAGCGGGGAATCCCGCACGACGGCTTGCGACGCAGTCCTTGAGGCGGGCGCTGTTGCGTATTTCAACTTAAGTTAACGATGATTGAGAGGAGCGCCTTGATAATCACAGAGGTGCGTGATGTCGAGACATACGCGTGCAGGCCATGCGGCCTAATTGCTCGTTTTCGTCCAATTAAGCTGTGCCACATACTTATATCTATTTTCGTGCATGGCCTGGAGCCAACCACATGTGATTGCACGCATTTTCCCATACTCCTCACTATATGACCATAATTCACACCGCCAGCGAGACACATTTCACATTGCTCTGCTCTTGCGAGGCTGGTTTCATCTGGACCATCTATCCTCAAGTCCTTCTACTCATCCCAGCCATCGCAGACAAATGTTTCTTACACCCTCGCGAAGCGGCATTCAAAACAGCCCCGTGCAACAACTAGCTCCTTCGCTTCCCCAGATCCCATGGCTCCGCCAGATCCCCCACTCTGGCCAGTACACTATCAGCCCTACCAACCATCAAGCGTCCAACACACTGAGATAACATATATAGGTCACAAGCGAGGTGCTCAGGCAGGAGAAGGGTGCGGGCACCACCGATATCCTGCCGGCTACCTATCACTACCATGATGCCGCTGGCAGGCGCGTTGTCGG
This sequence comes from Endocarpon pusillum Z07020, assembly GCF_000464535.1. Classification (NCBI taxonomy): domain Eukaryota; kingdom Fungi; phylum Ascomycota; class Eurotiomycetes; order Verrucariales; family Verrucariaceae; genus Endocarpon; species Endocarpon pusillum. Next base: position 13,031 of record NW_006916044.1, read on the forward strand.
CGATCCGGCGGAGGACACGCCGGCGTTCTTACGGAGGGAACTGTCCCTCGGGAGCCTCGTCGACATGCTGAGGCATCTGTGGTTTGCCGGCGCGAAGCGTCCTGCCATGCCGCTGCACTTTCATATCGCCATGGGCCGAGAGATCGTCGTCGTCGACCGGATGGACTTGCACCTCCTCTGGACAAACGAGGGGAGACTCTTCGTCAAGCCCGTCCCGCATTTCCTTCTCGATCCGGCCTTTTGCCGGATCAACCTACAGTGTCCTAAGGCTTGCCCGTGCGACACTCCAGCAGATACATGCCGGACAACTCCGCGGAAAGTCGCCCTCGGCTTCCTTTATACCTACGCCTGTCTCCTATCATCGGAGAGCGACTTCCACGTTGCCAACGAAAAGCGCCTCTTGCCTCGCAAGGAAGACGACAAGCCGATCGAATGGACAGACTGGAAGACCCTGGCCCGGGAGCTGCTCCGAATGCACGAGCGCGACCCGCACCCACGCTTTCTGCGCGCCGAGCTCCGCCTCTCGCGCATAAACACGATCCACCGCTTCACGCGCCTCCCGCGCTTCGACCCCTACCTCCGCAGTCGGCACAACTACGGCAGCCTCTTCGGTGACAACCTCGCCTGGATGACCGCCGCCACCGTCTTCGTTGCCCTGGTGCTGACCGCGATGCAGGTCGGCCTTGCCACGGAGCGGCTTAAGGACAACGCCGCCTTCCAGCAGGCCTCGTACGGCTTCACCGTCTTTGCCATTCTAGGTCCCTTGTGCGCGTTCGGCCTGGTGGTCCTAGGCGCGTTGTTTCATCTCGTCAAGGACCTGCCGTTGCTTCTCGGAAGACAGCGCACTTGCAGGGAGGTCGACCACACTATGTCCAACACCAATCTGGACGACGCGGCCTAGAATAGGTACCTGACCCTAGGTGCAAGACTAGCTACGGCGCAGTGAGCGCAGAGTCGTTCTAACTTTGTCGCACAGCCCAGTTTCCTGACTCCCTCGAGCCCGAAACCACGTCCGACGATTTTAACGTTAATAGCGAGATACATGAAGTGGGACGGATTATGCACAGGGAGGTTAAGATACGATGGAAAGGATTCAGCCCAGCGGACGGTGGAAGATAGAAACGGACCTTGGGCACGTACAAGGGCTGGCGGATAAACACCAGGAGCGCAACTGGGGCATGCTAGCTCAGGAACGGGAAAAAACAGGCTGTCGCCGACATCAGACGACGTGACAGACCAAAATACCATAGGAGACAACGTGGATAGTGTTAGCGCGCTGAAGCGCAAGCGAGGATAGCCCAAAGAAAGGCGTATGAAAACCATTTGTGAATATGACCAGCAGGTTGAACACTAGCTAGTGCCAGCGACACAGAGTCCAGACAATATAGCGTTTATGACATGAGTAGAAAGGACTTGTTGGACGTCGAGGGATAGCAATCCAAGCGCTTCAAGGCCGGGCCAACCTGACAGAAGAGGTGATACAAGCCATCGCAGCACGGCTCGAGCATGAAGACGGGGACGTCGGAGGGGCAGCAATCCAGGCGCTTCAAGGCCGGGCCAACCTCACAGGCGAGATGCTACAAGTCATCGCAGCACGGCTCGAGGATAAAGATTGGAACATCCGACGGGCAGCAATCAAGGCGCTTCGAGGCCGGGCCAACCTGACAGAGGAGGCGCTACAAGCCATCGCAGCACGGCTCGAGGATGACAAGTGGAGCGTCCGAGGAGCAGCAATCCAGGCGCTTCAAGGCCGGACCAACCTGACAGAGAAGATGCTACAAGGCATCACAGCACGGCTCGAGGATGACAAGTGGGACGTCCGAGAGGCAGCAATCAAGGCGCTTCAAGGCCGAGCCAACCTGACAGAAGGGATTTTGCAAGCCATCGCAGCACGGCTCGAGGATGAAGACGGTGGCGTCCGACGGGCAGCAGTCGAGGCGCTTGTGGATCAAGCGTCGCTACCGTTAGAGGTCCTTAGCCTATATGTCAAATCCTTATACACGGCTTTGCTACAGAGAAGCTTCCAAGAACACCTATACTTGTGCGCTTCAGATAGCGTTTTCATTGGGGTTGGTCTTAGACATGTTTCTATAAGTTACAAGCAGGAACAGCAGCCTAGCGCCGAGATGTGGGACATACGGAACTACCTAGATGTTCATCCCCCACCTCTTAGGATATAGTATAGCGCGTCGATAGAGTAACAGTTGCCAAGCCTCTGTCGCCTACATCTCTCTGCCCTTTCATCGGTCAAGAGGACGATGCATTTGTCTTTCGATTCTGGCCCCTTCTATGCGCATCGGTAGCTAGTGACCTGTTTTTGGAAGACTAGAGAACAGCATGTGGCGGTGAGAAGGCGAACTGGGACGAAGAAAGGGCACGAAAAGGGTACTTAAGGAGAGGTAGCCCAGTACGAATCTGTCAGCATGGGCGGCTTCGAACACGATGACATCTCGCCATCGCTAGCAGGGAGAATGGCCGACCCGCACCGGCCACACCCTTGCCATGAACGTCTAGAATGGATGGCGTTAGGAAGGGATATAAGGATCATTTCTGTTGGCAGAGGATGGCATTCAGCCCTGGGTAGCGTAATGCCTGGCCAAGCATAGCCGCCAGCACAGCTCTGCTCTACCGTACCCAGTCATCACGAACATGAACTATCCGAACTCATAACCCTTAGAGGTCAAACTGGAGCACATCTCTACAACCCTAAAGATTGCAGTGCTCATGCAAGGAGCTGTTAGTTGTTTGACCGTACAACAACTATATCACCCAAACATATCGAGCCTTTCTACTTCCGTATGTGCTTGTAATAACGGCGTTCTGCTAGTGACGCTTAACCTACTGGCTAAAGCGCAGGCTTCAATTTCAAGGCTGCCGCACTCTATTTTATCTTATATCCCTCCTATCTCATTGTGTTCCCCTTCAACAAGCTAAGACTAGATCTCGGCTGCTGCTTAGTCTAGGAATCGGCGCTGGTGGGCTCGAGAAGCATGAGGACGTAGTAGCTTGAGCAGGTCTTTCGTTTAGTTAGCAGAGGGGATATTAGCGGGTTTCGGCGCTTGAGGGCGACGTGATAGTATGTTTCCACGTTACGAAAGTACGTATCGCTGTGCGTTAGACCGCATCTCGAAGTTGTATGATAGCGCTGTCGAGCGGTTTCGACGCTGAGACGCGTTGGCTGACTAAATAAGCGCCGAGCCCTCTAAGTCGTAACACTACTCCTAATCTCGAGCTGGATTTAATTACATTCCGAGCGCTTGTGTGATCCGCACAGCCACATATCTTACAATAGAATACCTGCGGATGTATAAAATAGGATGTAGGGTTATCTTGCATTAGCTAGGATTAGTAACTCAGTTCCGCTAGAAGTACTAATCGCTGTAGCGACCCTGCATGAATTTGCCCGCGACAGCGCACACAAGGCTAATAATGACTTCCGAGCATTAGAGAGAGGTTTTAAGGCTCAGACAAGGCTATTCTACGAAAATTCGGAGCGATAAAGGCTTGACGTTGGTGCTATAGGGAGGGAAGTCTGTTACGCTACGAAAGAAGGCGCTGTACAAATCAGGTGCGGAGGCGACGATGCGAAGGTAATTTTTAGAGAAGCGTGGATGATAGACATTGAGAATTAGCTACAGCAGATTATTTCCTATAAAATTATAGCAATATTCTGTGTGCACAGGGGCTTTACAGTTACTGAAAGTTAAAGTACCCCTCGTTTGTCTCGGCACATAGGGTGTCTCGCCACGTAGGGAGGGATGTTATACAAGATTTCTATAAGCCGTACTGTCATGTCGCTCCTCTTAGGAATCGAGTTGATCCATCAAATATAGCCCAAGCAACCACTTGATTCCATGATATAACAGGCTGTATTCGAGAACTGCCCTCCTAACTAGCCCCAGCCACAAATGCAAGCAGACTCCGTTGTCGCAGAGATTGTAGCTACGTGCAGGCCTTCCAGGTGCGTCCCCTGTATAATCACTACGTGATTCGAACTTCTGCCCTAGCAATTACCTCTCCCTCCCTTTTCCCTGTGCCGAGCAGCAGCGTGACGACTGCCTCGCATCTGTTCTCAGCTAGAGATGTTCGAGCGGAGGGAGGTGTTCGAGCGGAAGGACCGTACGAGTATCGGTATCCAATAGGTGCGGTGGTGGCAAAGCAGTTGAGATGTAACCTTAGTTTTCACTCGCTAAGCCCAGTTTGGATTAGTCTGTATGCTAGTAGAGCGCTAAACTCTTGTTTTGCCGTCTGAGCCCGCTCCATGTTTGCCCTCCACGTTCGCCCTCCACGTTCGCCCTCCACGTTCGCCCTCCACGTTCGCCCTCCACGTTCGCCCTCCACGTTCGCCCTCCACGTTCGCCCTCCACGTTCGCCCTCCACGTTCGCCCTCCACGTTCGCCCTCCACGTTCGCCCTCCACGTTCGCCCTCCACGTTCGCCCTCCACGTTCGCCCTCCACGTTCGCCCTCCACGTTCGCCCTCCACGTTCGCCCTCCACGTTCGCCCTCCACGTTCGCCCTCCACGTTCGCCCTCCACGTTCGCCCTCCACGTTCGCCCTCCACGTTCGCCCTCCACGTTCGCCCTCCACGTTCGCCCTCCACGTTCGCCCTCCACGTTCGCCCTCCACGTTCGCCCTCCACGTTCGCCCTCCACGTTCGCCCTCCACGTTCGCCCTCCACGTTCGCCCTCCACGTTCGCCCTCCACGTTCGCCCTCCACGTTCGCCCTCCACGTTCGCCCTCCACGTTCGCCCTCCACAGTTACCCACCCCTATACTTTTTCCTCAAGGTAGGTCAGCTGTCATCCTTGCTAGCGTGATCAAGGCGTTTTTTCTGCTTCTAACGAGGCTTACGTAGCGCATCTTGTCACTTGATCCAGAGGATACTCGAAGCTTTGCTGTAGCAAATTAGCACCTTGGTTCCGGGTCTATTTTTAGTTCAGAAAAATAGGTCTTACATGTGACTGACCAAAGTAGACTAGCCTATGCATTCAGCTCGTACATATCAGCGAGTCCTGGACTAGACCTGAAAACAGGAACCAGAATACCGAAAACTAGCAGGAGTCAAAAATAGGACCTAGAAAACACGCCTAGACCCCTGCTACAGTACTACAGAAACAGAGGACCGGTTTAGGAAATTAGCAGCCGCGATTGAGGGCCTGGAAACAGGCAACTCGATTCGAAACCCAGACATCGCACGCAGTTTAGTGTACGCAGAATCAACAGTTGATGCCTTGATATCCAGCACCTGGTGCTGACAGGGGTCGAAAATAGGTACCAGAGAAGCGTGCTGACAGGGCTCGAAAACGGGAAGCAGAATACCATGCGGAGGTCCTGTAACGTTATACTGCTTATGGAAACAGAGGGCTAGTTTAGGAACCCAGCAGCCGTAGGCAAGGGCCCAAAAATGAGCACCTCAAATTCGATATGCAGACCATTTCATAGATTATATATGTGTAGACTAGCCCGTCCTAATTGGAGCCCTATAGTCATGTCGTCGCAGCAGCTATTACAGGTACTATCGCACTCTAAGGCCAGGCGGGCTGCGAACAACAACTACCTAAAGCTATGCAAAACCCTCAATGAAAAATTAGCCAAGTTAAGCCTAGAATACGACACTCACGTATATTTTCTAGCATATCGCAACGGCTGGTTTAATGGATTCGTATCAACAGACAAGACAGGCCAGCCTTGGTCGCCTCCAGGCCAAGAAGCTCTTGTAGGTAAGCCCCTCCTTCCGCAACGATTACGACCTGACTGTTATCAAGGATAAGCTATACCCTCCACCAATAATCAAGTCGCCAGCTCATTGCTGTCGAGCTCAACAAAAACGAGTAAAGGGACCTTCCGCACGTCAAATGCACAGGAACGTTCAACTAAATGCGGCGAAACCTCGGCAAATTATCTCTGAACACCGTGATAGACACTGCCCTATAGCCAAGCTAATAACAAAGGCAGTGCAGGGGGCCAAGTCAATCGTAACCTTAAAGAAAGCCTATCTACAATCTCCTCCCCTTCTATCTTGTTCATTCCAGGTGCTCCAAATCCCCAATCCTGAAGCCAGCACTTTGCAAGTATATATTTTTCGCTTGTGTCCCCCATTCGTACTGCTTCTTCGCCAAATAACGACCATGCCAGATAAGCCATTTCTTCAGGTCAATGTCCCCTTGTTGTATAAATTTGTTGGTCTCCTTAGCCCATCTTTTGAAATCGTTTAGCAATTTAACATGCGTATCTTCTAGAGCCTCAAGTCTAGCTTCAAGACTATTATTCCTTTTGTTCAAGGTTTTCATAGACTTAACTACAAGATTAGCTTGAAGCAAGCCTTCTGTTGTTAAGATTGAGCATTTTCCCTTTATATGTATTAGTAGTCCGCTCTTTTGCTTAGGCATAAGCATAGCTTACTTTTCTAGTAGTCTAGGTGCGGGTGCGCTGCCTCTTCCGGTTTAGCCCCGCCCGATCAGGGTTGGCGCCCCCTCGCCGCTTGACCTGAGTATAAAGAGCTCGCTGCTCCCCGATCCCCTCGGTCGTTCTTTCTCTTTTGTCTTCTAACCCTCCCTTCTTCCCCCTTTGCTTCCCTCTCAGCTGGCCTCCCCTTCTGGCTTGTTGCGCCGCCGCCTCCGGGCCCTGTAGCGCAGAGCGTAGATCAGCTTCCCGCCTCCAACTGACCTTTTCCTCCCACCTTCGTGCTCTCATTCGACGCTTCCCCGGTCGATTGATCCAACCGTTGGCCTGGGCGTGGACGGCGATACGATGCACAGTCAGCTCTATCAGACTTAGTGGCTGGCGGTTTATAGGTAGCACCCTTATTGACATCCTGCTCTCAGTATCTCACCTCTTTATTGGCTCTTGACCTACACCTCCCTTGTCTGAGCCACCGGAAACACTATAGCGGGATCCTGTGTCGGTCGGTCTCTCCCTCCCTTGCTCGTACGACCTTCTCCAGACTTGGTATCCAAATTCGATAGATATTCGTTGAATCGTAACCCACCAAGTATCCAATGTGTGCCCTAGGATGTAGCTTCTGCATACGCGGAGAGCTTGATCAATGGTCGACATTGCTTTTTACCACCTTAGTGAGGGAATACTCGAGAATGATACTGACTGTCCCAGATCAGGAGTCGTGAAGCTGGAACTTCAGGGCATATAGTCTATCCACTTACGTATAAGAGAGCTTTAACTATCAGGCGTGAGGGTGGTCAATATTGTATTACCCAGCCAGAAGTCAATATATTGTCACGACGTTCACGTATATACTCAACTCATCCGATATTTGAAAACCCTCCACCACCGATCAATCCGTCATGCTCATTATCTTGTTCCGCAGCCTGGAAGATCAGCGCGTCCGGACCCGAGTAACCGCCCTCTGCTCTGCCCGGTATTTCCTCACCAGCTTAGGACCCACTGATGCCTTGGGCAACCAGATCTTGGTGACAGCGGTGACTTCATACTCCAATCCCGACTCGCCGACGATCTGGTGAACCTCATACTCCTGGTCGCCCTACGGTGGTGGGTCGCCGTGTGCGCTGCCAGGCACTTGAATGCCCTTCGCCGCCATTGCGGACGCGGGTGAAGGCATGTTTTCGGCGGCTTCCAAAAACAGTCCCCCTAAAACAGTCCCCTCCAAAAACAGTTCCTCTAAAACAGTCACCCTAAAAGACTACTCATACATGTTGCCTAGAGGCGGCTCTAAGGGCTATCAATAGTACAATAGCTTGTCGCACAACGATCTGTAGTACTACAACTCTTACTACAACAGCATGTAACGCGACAACTAAACCCTATCCCGGCATTGTGAAACTCCCTGCGTGATGAAATTTGCTTCAGGTACATCGAGTTTGAACGCTTCATGCTCTCAATCTATTATATCTATCAATGGAAGAAGCATTTCTGAGTCATCTGGAGGCACTTTTCTAAACATAGATACTATCGGCTTGGATTATCAGAGAAGTGGACAGTTTACAAGATCACCAAAAACGTCTACGGCATATGGATAACTCTACATCTAAAGAGAGTCTGCTCAGTCATCGATAAGTTGCCACCTGATATCAAGTTTGATATTTTAGAGGCAACTTTATTTTCATAATCAGAATCTCAGAGCTCTTAGCAATCAAACGCCGATTACACAGAAATGCTGGAGAGAAAAAAATAGTCTTGTAGGCTCGCAAGAAGCGACACCAACCACGTCCTTACTCAAATAACCGAGCGAGCATCTAAGAAGCCAAGTAAATCAGCGCGCTGCGGAGCAGCAGCGCTGAAATGTCAAAAAGGAAGTATTCTCGAAGTATTCTCGAAATATTCTCGAAGTATTCCCGTTCCCAATCTTCCCATCCTCGAATTACAAGGGCTTTTTTACGAGGCGCCCATGATTAACGACTAAGGGAGTGCGGTAGGCGGAATACTGTTCAAGTCAAGTCTATTGATTGAAGTAAAATGCAGTTCTGCTTCCTTTGATAGAGACCGTCAAATTGCCCGCGGTATTCGTACCTGAACCTTGATCGCGCATCGGGCCTCTAGTTGGGTTGGCCCTGTTTTTGCTGGCCCTACTTAGGAATCTAGTCACCCGGGCCCTCAACCTCGGCTCAGCCTCTGCTAAGGCCGCACCGCCCACTGCTCCCTCTCCTCATCCCTCTTGCTCACCCCCTCCGTCCGGGTGCTGCTCAGTCTCACTTCTCCTTATACTTAGTCCCGCTTCTGAGCCCTTGCTATTATTGGCGGAACCATGCCTTGCCGCCTTCCCTAAAAAGGTTTGTTCCAATTCTACGCGAAGGGGTCTGGCGGCTCAGTTCTGGGGACCTCTATGCGGAAGGCGCATTGAATCCTCATACGAAGTGTATCTAGACTCGCATATTGTACTTACCGGATAATATAACGATTTTCAATATTATTAATATTCCCATTTCTTTATCTCCTCTCTTTTCCATTGTTTGTGTATATTTTTATTCCTATTTTTATCTATCTCAGTCTGTCAGACCTCGGCTCGTTCTCGGCTCGCTCTCGAGTGGAAACGCTCTCTTTTCTCGTAGAATTGCAATGAACAACTATTTTCATCAATTCCTTGGCACCGCAAGTTGATACATTCTTTACCCTTGCATGAACTTAAATGAACCCATATCTGAAACTCTCTCACCTCAATCCCCGCCCCCGCCCACCACCCCCAGCAAACTCCGCACCTCTTCCCCCGCTTTCCTCCCTCCTCATCACAATAACCAGTACCACCATCGCCAGCTCTAAGAGCGGCGTCGGTACACCACCATTGCCCAAAAGCGCGTACCCGGAATTCTCGGACAACGCGTTAGGAGAGATTTTGAGGATGGTTTTAAGCGAGTGGCCGAGCCAGGTATTTGAGGTTAGTTTTCGCACAGATCTCCTGGGGGCGTAGTAGGTGAGGAGGGGTTGGATGGGGCGGGGTTTGGAGACCGGGACGAGCTGTTTGGACAGAGATATGAGAAATGTGAGGAAGTGGCGATGGGTGAACATGGAGGATTTTGCTTTGGAAATTGAGAGGAGGGGATGGGATGGGTTTTATTGGGTAAGGAGGAGGAGGAGGAGGACGACGACGACGACGGATGATGGTTATTCTGACATGACTTACCTGCCATTGCTGCGAGACGGATTTCCATTTCATCTTCTCTCCTTGGGGTGTGAAGAATGTTCTGGTACTATAATTTATTTCTCAGACACTCGGAATTAGCCCCAGCTAGTTGACTTACAATGAGCTGCACTCAATGAGGGCAACCAGAGAAGAAAGGACCCGACAATGACGAAGGATTACTCACGGTCCCCCACCTGTCCCATTACTGTGAATCATCTCCTTCTGCTTCTCCTCCTTGCCGTTCAAGGTCACTTTGTCTCCTTTGAAGACTGCCAGAACATTGCCGGCATCCTCGCTGCCTCGGTAGATAGTCGTGATGTTGTAGTGGAAGAGGTGGATTTCGTGGATCGTGGTGAAAATAGGTTGGTCGAATTTGTCCAAGGTTTGGGATTTTCGGTCCGAGATCTTGAAGACGCGGAGTTCGGTCATGGCTAGAGGCGTAGATTTTGGTCACCGTGGTTGACTCTACTGTGGTGGAAACAGAGCAGCAAAACTTTCATATACTCGTACACGAGGTTGATCGAAGCTAATAAGTCGCTTGGTGGAATAAACGTGCCGCGTGTTCACGAGGCTGAGAGTGTGTGGTCTGATTGAATGCGTCTTGCTTACGGGATCAAATTCATATCAAGCAAGATATTTTTCTTAGTATACAAGTGAGTGAAAGTCCGCGTGGCGAAGAAGCTGAGGAGGCATTGCGAACAAGACAAGCTGGACAAGTTAGCCAGGATCTGGAGCCTCTACAGCGTTCGCAAAATGCAGTACGAAACCACAACGGTTGTACAACCGTCACAACGCAACGTCACAACGCAACGAGGGTAACCGTACAACGCAACCGACGGAACAGCGACCTCACAACCGTTGTGACGGTTGTACAACGGGATAAATATAGCGCCGGTGCCGTTATTAGCGTCGGTTTGCGTGGTTGGCTGACAATTATGAGGCTTGTTGGGTCATGTCTTCGGACAGCCCACTCCAACATTCACATTCGCAGCGTCACGGCAACTGTTGTGTTGAAACTGATAAACAAAGTCGTGATAAATTTTTCATGTTCCTCATGCCAAGATTTTTCAATTTTGATAGTGCTATAGCTGATATTTCATAATGATTGACAACGCTGAGCCTTGGTGGTGGGCACCAGACAGTCATTACTTATGAAAGCTTATACCACCCCAGCAGAGACTTCTCGGCGGCACCTAGTACTAGATCCCATTCAATGAAAAAGTAGTTAACTATCAGTAGAATGTGGCTGGGAAGCTAGCCATCTTAGCCTTAGCCACTGATGATTAGTATTTTAGGTCATCTAAGTCTTAGTAGGCTTTTAGGGCTCAAGATTAGTGATGATAGGACTTGCGAGATGAGATTATGCTTTATGAGTAGCATTTTAAGTATCTGCAAAAGCAAGCAACACTCAGGCACAATTGGATGCTGACTAGTTATACTATTAATTGGTGGTTCAACCGGCTAAGAGACGCTAGTAGCGCCACACCATCCAAGGGGTCAACTACTTTTGACGGCACGACTCCGTATCATCACACCCCATAGATATTAGTCTCCAAGACGCTGCAGGTGATCCATTATGAAGTAACCGTGTTTCAGAATGGAACCATGACGCTCTTGGGAGATGACGGGTATATCAATTGGTGTTTCGAGGGCAATCATAATAGGATGGATAATTATGTCGAATTTCAACCCTATTACGGCAGACTACTAGGCGCAGATTTCATACTAGCATACTCCGAACACCGAAAACGTCTAGGTATCTCCTCATCCTTGGCGAAGTCTGCTGTCAGCTTACTACGGTAGGAGGCATAAGTATTGTCAGCGTAAGCTAGTGATGGCTAGGTTTTGATACAAGAGTCGGGCGTCCTCCGGAGCTATTGTAAGTCTTGACCCCTTAATAATCCTGATGATTGGCTCTGTGCTGAGAATCATACAGACTAACGGCGTTTCGGTAAAGTGCAAAATCGTTAAGGCTGTGTTAAATACAAAATTTCTAGCTTGAAGCTAACAATACCTATGCCTCCTGCCGTAGTATATCTCGAATTCTGAGCTCAAAATGTAATTACTTTCCCTTCTTGATCTATTGCAATCTTCGTGCACGCTGTGCTTCGTACCTCCATAATCATCTACTATATACACATCCGCGATTGAATTGGATAGCTCCTTGGAACCATCTGCCTTGCTGGGTTTGGCTTCCCTCTGAAAGAGGGAGGGTAATCCTGGGCGCCTAGTTGCGCTCGAAATTGCTTACATAAATGCTTATCTTGCAAAGCGAAGCTTGGTGTAGCTACGCTACAATATAGACCGGGTTAGGCCGGGTTTTGGAGGGTTCGGGCTTAACCTGGCCCAAAAACCTGAAGAAGTGGATGGATTGAATTCTATCGACAGAGTATCCCCTCCGTCCCTGGGTGTGCCTATTAGCGTACTTGGCGTAAAATAAGGTTTTTGAGCCGCATTTGATCGCTATAGCTTTCCGCAGCTGGTTTTTAAAATGAATTTTCAACCACCTCTAATGCTACGACCACGTCGAGATACACAAATTCCACTGAGATACAGAGATAACTCACCTCCGCAATTACTATAAAACAACAACCAGTGAAAAAGATGCAGAATTGACCCAAAAAAAGTTGATCGAAATAATGTCGATCAAGCCTTGGCAGTGATAGCACCTGCGCCAGAATGCGCAAATGAACCACTAATACTCATTTCAACAGAACTCCCTTATTTTGAGGCCAATTACATTCAAAATCAAACTAGAGCTTCTTAATATACAGGTTTATTAGAATTAGGCTTTTTTAAGCTCTTTTTTAGCGATTTTGTAATAGAAATCTTCTTTAAAGAGACTAATTTATATATTAAATCTTAGCTTCAGGATCTTTTATATTTTTTTCTTTCTCTCTTATCTAAATATTACTAGGTACCTATTATACTAATAGAAATACATATATTTCTAGACATAAATCTCTATTTTAGCTTATACTTATTAATAGTATAAATAGATTACTAGAAAATTTATAATCTTGATTAATTTATAAGTTAAGATTAATTTAAATTTATTTATTATTATTTTAGTATAAATAGTGCTCCTTCTGCTTTAAATACACTCTAGTTCTATTGAATTTAATATATAACTAACCTTATTTAAACTGCCTATTAAGATGCTTATTATCTCTTTTCTTATATCACTATTAATAAAGCTATAGTCGCCTTTATAGACTGTTTAAGAGATATAATTAAGCTAAAGAATAAGCTTATTAATACTAGTTATAAACTATAATATATTAATGTGATTTATAAGCAGCCCGCCTATATAAGTAACCCGCCTACTTTTCTTCTACTTTATAACCTTCTAACTATTATACACAACTATAACACAAGAAAATCAATTATCTTTTACATTGTTATCTTCCTTAGATGTCTCTTTAACCTCCTAACAGGTTCGTATATTATAGTTGGTCTTGCTATATCTCCTATAATGCCGTAAACCTAATGACCTAGTCTGCGTGATACCCTCTTCCACCGACCTTTTACTTAACTGTGATTATATAATCTCTTTCTACTTAATTAAACTATGTGTATCCTTTATAATAAGTACACCTCTAGCTTATACACGTGTCTTTTTAG
>NW_006916044.1:27081-28524 GCF_000464535.1 Endocarpon pusillum Z07020
ATAAAATTAAGAATAATAGTAATATAAAGCTATTATTACTTATATACTTAATTGTTATTACTTATTTATAATTATTAAGCTAAAGCTACTTACCTTAACTAGATTAATCTATATAAATAACTATTATATTACTACAGATAACTCTTATTATAAAGCTTGTCTTATTAAAGTTATAAAAGTTATAATCTTAGATGCTATACTTTATATATATATTAACTACTAGCCAGAACTATATATTTATCTAGTTAGGATCTTTATAAAGAGCTCTTTAGAAGTCGTACGCACATGAAAAACGTGTCTTAAGCTCAGGGCAGCATTATATAAAGTTGTATAGCTACTGCTTACTAACAGGCTTTATATAATGCGTCTTATAAAGAAGGTTGGCTATATCTCGTATGTTATTAATCCGGGGCGGGAATCCTCGCGAATCCAGGTTGAGGATATATCATATAAGGGTCTCTTCTTCAGTTAGAGTCAAATTATTTTAAGCTTTACGTACTTTAGCGTTCAGGGTACAGCTCTTTATTTGATTACAGAGGGTAGTTCAAGGGACATTGTACGTCTTTGCAATATATTAGATTAATATTTCTTGGTTTATACAATAGCCTGAATAGCAAGGAGGATTCTGGCTTCTTAAGATTAGGAATTCATTATATTATTATATTATAGTTGCATATAATAGTTAGAAGGTTATAAAGTAAAAGAAAAGTAAGCAGATTACTTATTAGCAGGCTACTTATAAACTATATTAGCAATTATAACTATATTTAGAGCTAGCTATTTTATTCTTAAATAAAGAGTATTAAAACGCTTAAAAAGAGTAGAAAAATAAGTTAACTACGCTTATACTTTATAAACAAAATATATATAAAGGATTTAGTTTATATTTGCGCTTATTTTACATCTTATAAAATAGCTTCTAAAATAGCTTAAATTCTATATTTTTATTTAAATAATCTGTTTCTAAATCTGCCTATTATATAGTGCCTTTTAGCTTTAAGGGTTTATTATATAAGTATAACGCACAAAAAGGCTAATAGATTTCCTTTATATCTTTAGAGCTATTTTAAGAGAAAAATAAGCTATTATAAGACTCTACTATAACAGAGGTTATTAATAATAATATTTTCTGCTTTATCTAATAGGATAATAAGGCTATTAGCATTATTTTGATTGCTTATAGCCTTTATAAAGCTAAGGATAAGATTTAATATATATAAAGATGCCTAAAAAAATAATGTCTAAAAATAATAAATTCTATTACTTATTTTTGATAGTTAATTATTTAAAAAGCTCTTTATTCTAATAGTTATTAATAACTATAACTATTATATAAAGAGCATATATTAAGCTAATTAATTATATATAGGCTTTATATATTATAGAAAGCAAAACTATTAAATATAATAGCTCTTATTTTTCTTCTTTATTAATATTACTTAT
>NW_006916045.1:0-1720 GCF_000464535.1 Endocarpon pusillum Z07020
TAAGCTTAAGTCTATAAAAATAATAAGAAAATATATAGTTTTAAGAAAGATAAAGATTCTAATAAAGCTAATAAAAAAGATTTAAAAGTAGATATAAGAATACTTAAAGATTATATAAAAGTAATAGCAAAAGCAAGCAAATAAATACTATTAGAAAATCAATTTTAAAGAAGAAGATAAGGTCTAGTTATTAATAAAGAATATTAGTATAACAAAACCTTATATAAAGCTAGATTCAAAATAGATTAGATTATTCTTTATTATAAAAAGACTTAGGTAAAGCTTTTATTTAAAGCTACTCTTATTAATATGAATTTATAATATGTTTTATATATTACTACTTATTAAAGACTCTGCTAATTCTTTGCTAGGCTAGGAATATTTATAGCCTTTATTAGTAGAAATAAAAGGAGAGAAGACATAAGAGATTAAGAATATAGTTAACGTTAAGCAAGTAGGTAAGGCCTTAAAGGTATAAGCTAAGTAGATAGGTTAGCTAGAGGACCTGACCTAGTACCCTATTACAAACTTTAAGGATTCTAAGAACCTACTTAAAGACTATTTTAAAAGACATCTAATAAAAAGAGTACTTAATTAGTTAAATTAAAGCTAAATATAAGAAAATCTAACAGAAACGTTATATAACAAATTTAGCTATATATATATAGCCAAATTTTAGACTAACCTAATTAGGAAGTTGCTAGACTTAGTAACAGAACTTAGGAAGAGTAGGCTTACTTTCTTATACTCTTAATTAAGGGTAATTAATTTTTGAAAAGAGGAGTAATATAATAGATAGAGTATCTCCTCTATTATAATGTAAGAAATATATAGGACTAGTTATGTACTTAGATAGTAGCACTTAGATAGTAGCGCTAATAGCGTATTTATAACAGTATATAGAACTCTTGCTGTCAAGCTATTATGTTGCTAATAGAGGTATCTGTACAGCACATGGCTCTCTATATAAGTATTATAGAACAAGAGATTAATATGACCTCTTTAAGGAAGTATAATCTTCTCTAAAGGGAAGCTATCGCTTCTGGCCCTATAGATACTCTGTTAGATCCTTTGCGCAGGTTAACTAGTAGCACCTCTTGTATTTAATAGAGAAGTATATAGAGTAAAGCGCTAGTCGCGCTATAGATAGACTCCTTTGCTTATATGTTAGCAATCTATAAACTATTAACTTGTTCTAGTTTTGAGCTATTGCATTCTCTATTAAATAATATAATGCGAATCACAGATAATAAGGGCGCATTTACAAGCCTATTCTTAGTAAGAATATAATAAAGATAAGAGATTAAAAGTATAAATATTATAAATACTTATTAATAAGCTATTATAAACTAGAATTAATGTCTAATCTTAAAAGTATATTAGGTCCTTATTAGGATTAAGATATATATTATATATAGTGTGTTAGTAAGTCATATATATAGCATTAATAAGAGCGTTAAAAAGAAAGGTTTTTCTATAGAGCAAGAATATAGTCTTAATAAATATTATTAGAATAGAGTTTTCTAACTTTAAGTACGAAGTCAGAAACAGATATAAGTATAAAGCAACATATATATAAGGTAACTAAGTTCTTATATTAGACTAACCTAAGTATATTATTTATACTTGCAAACTTAATATATATAGAATTATATAGTAGTAAGACTTACATAAGAGCTCTTAAAGCACTTATATTAGATATAAAAATCAAAAAAAAATA
>NW_006916045.1:1793-2578 GCF_000464535.1 Endocarpon pusillum Z07020
TAAATTAAATACTAGTAATATAGGATTAAATATAATTTATACTTATACAGAATTGTTAGGGCTATCAAATACTTCTATTTTAGGCTTTATAACATAAGTATTTATCTTATTATAAAGAGTTTAAAGTAGTAATAAAAATAGAAAAGAAAGATGTTTCTTTTATAACTTTCTAACCTCTTAAGCTATTAATCTTAAATAAACATTTTCTAGAAGGCTTTTTTTGATTCTAATAGATCTAATATTCATAAATTTCTATTCTGAATAATAATAAAGTTATTTCTAAAATAAATTTTTAAAATTAGTAAGATTTTGCCTTTTTTTATTTTTCTCTATTAAATCTAGGTCTATTAATACAAAACCTATATATTCTAATAAAGAGTAATTAGGGCTATTAAATAATACTATTTATAGATATAATATACTTTTGGTGTTCTTAACGCTAAGGCTGTAGCTAGGTCTTTAACGAATTTTGATGTTCTTAACACTAAGACTGTAGCAGACTCCTATAATTTTGATGTTCCTAATGCTAAGACTGCAGAAATAACCTTACTGCTAAACACAGGTACCTCTTAATATTAAACTTTATAAGGAAGGATACTTATTACAGGGATATTCAGGCTCATAAGGGATATACTCCTTTATTAAACACAAGGGGTACTACTAGTTAATCTGCGCAAAGGATCCGACAGAGTATCTATAGGGCCAGAAAATTTTAGTATATAGAATATATAATAGCCTTTTTTTATTACTTTAAAATAAGTATAATTCTTATATAAAGACTCTAA
>NW_006916046.1:0-6509 GCF_000464535.1 Endocarpon pusillum Z07020
ATAATATAATAAAAGTAAAAAAGAACCAGAACTATAAGCTATCAGAGCAAGCTAAATAGCCTTTTAATCTAATTTCTATAAATATTTATAGCCCTTTCCTTATATTAAAATATTAGGATAAATACTACTTTCTTAAAGTAATTAATAATTATACTTAATATAGCATTATCTTTACTAAAGAAATCTAAGCCTAATATACTAAATAATTGTTTTAATAAAATTAAAAAGTAGAAACATAAATTAATAAGCGACTAAAAGCAATATATATTAATAATGTAAAGGAGCTTAAATCTCGTGTTCTTAAATAGGTAAAAGAATTAGGTATAGACTACTAACTATTATTACTATATATATTAAGTCAAAATAGTACTGCTAAATAGGCCCTATAGTTTACATAATTAATAATACGGTTAATACTTATATATACTTAGCTTTTAGAAGATTATTAGAATCTCGCGGTTTAAGCAGTCTCTTATATTAAGAATAGGTTACCTAACAGCCCTAATAGCACTAAAAAGGACAAGAATATATTCTAGCAAAGTCTAAATCAAGCTTAATTTAATCAAGAACTATAAATAATTACTCTGTATATCTTTAGCAGTAAATGCTTTATTTATAATAATATATAAGAGAATAAAGCGAGCTAATATAAAGAAGTAAGCATCTTTCTAGAGTATAATAATAATATATAATACTATATAAAGATCCTAGAAATAAGAGCTCTGAAAAGAGTTGATGCTATATAAGTAGTAATAGATAAATTAGTCTCTAGTAGCACTTTATTAACTGGCTTAATAAGAGGGTTACCCCTTTTATTAAGAGTAAGAGATAGAATAAAGGCGCTAGTAATAATATTACTGAATTTTATATTAAAGGATAGCTAATTAATTAAGAGTATAAAACTACTTAATAGTCTTATAATCTTTATTATCCTAAATAAGCTTAGCCAAAATAAATAATCTCTGAATATAGTAAAAGATTTGGTTATATATATATAACCAAATTTATTACATAATAATAACTATGATTTTGACTTAGTAAAAGCAAAGCTAATTAGCTTTATAGTTTTAGAGTTAGTAGAAGCGCATTTAGATTTATTATTATAGCTATAAAGGGCTATAAGAGATTAACTAATAAATCTGTGTTTAAGAATCTAATGCTTTAAAGAAGTCTTTATTTCTATAGGATTAAAGAGAGAAAAGTCACAGACTAAAGTCTGCAATTCTGCTCTTATAAAGGTACTAAAATAAAGTACTAAAGATGACATAGCTCTAAATAATAGCAAAAGAACATAATTAATACCTAAAGAGGTTAATATTACTATTCAGAATATAGTTCTAAAGAATAATATTATTATAATGTAAATTATCTTCTTTATATATACTGTTAAAGCTAATTAACTAGATAGTATTAAGAACTAAGTCCCTATACTTATAAACTATTTGCTTTAGAGACGTCTAGTAATAGAAGACTAACTATTCTTTTTCTCTTTAGATTATATATATTTTCTTTATAAATTATTAAAGTGTTATTTTTATAGCTTAACTTATATAGATATTATATTAAATATTAGAGAGCAGATTATATACTTTAGCTATATATTTAATTTGGTTTAAGACAATTATTTTTAGGATCTTTTCTATAGTATTAAGAAAAATTATTAATTTATATGCTTCTAGGTTTATATAATTACTCTTTCCTAGTTTCTTAAGTATTACTATATATATTATTTTGTAATGGTCTAGTTGAACTCCTTAGTCTAAGTATACTTAAAAAAGACACTTAATTAGGGTTATCTTTTCTTATATAACTAATTAGATTACTTAGTTTAAGAGCTTATTTAGTCTTAGAACGTTATTCTTTATTATATAGTTTATTACTTTAAGGATTTCTTTCTTTGTGATCTCTTCTTGTTAAAGGATTTTTAAAGGGTAATAAAAGTTTTCTAAATTGCTTAAGTTAATCTCTAATAAAGAGGGAAAGCTTATATTCTGTAGTAGTTTTGCTTTAGACTTTGCATCCTTTACTTTATACAAGCCTTACTTAAGGATTAGGAGTGAGACTTATATAGTTTAGTTTTAGGATTATTGTTTTGCCTATTATATAATCTTCTAGATACTATTTGGCTTAGAGCTAGCTTCTTATATCACATTTTAGAATTTGTCCCTTTTTACTTTGCCTAATATCTTGCCTTTTTGACTTTAAGTTTGTATAAATTTCTGCTATATTTTAAGACATGAGTAATAAGTAAACTGTCTTTTTATAGCCCTTATTACCTTTACTATTATCTAGTAGTCTTTTATTTAGTAGCTTTTGCTTTATTAGCTTAGTCTTATCTAAGAGATTAATTCCTTTATAGCCTCTAAGATAGCTTTTATTAGTTTGCTTATAAATTGATTAATTATCTCTTGTAATGTTAGAGAGTATTTGTCTAGGCTCTTTATACAGAGGTTTAAGCTCTTATAAAACTTTTTAACGTCAAGTTTCTTTCACACTTTTTTCTAGGGTGTCTTGACTAGGGGTTCTATATTATCTTATTTGAACTCTGTACAGATTAGGAGGTGATCTGAGAATTAGTCTAGCTTTATTTCTATTTTGTATTATATATGTTTCAATCTTAGTGCTATAGTTGCGAAGGCGAGGCCCATAATTATCTATTTATGTAAGTTACCTCTTTAACAATTCCTTATAATTGTGTCTTATAGCAGTGTAAGGTCTATGTCTGCCTTTTATATAATGTCAAGAAGGGTGTCAGCTAGCTTATATTGCATAGAGTAGAAGAGCCCACTCTATCTCGAATAGTAGAGGTTGAAGTCCCTTATAATAATTTGTTCTTCTGGCATCTTAAGGGCTTCTCTTAACGTATAAAGAGTTTCGGTCTCTTATGCCTCTAAATAAGTAGTTTAATAATAATACATGTTATAAATATTAATTATCTATATAAGGTCTGTATTCAGATTTATTAGTTTGTTTTAGACCTGTAAAGTAATTATTATAAGGTCTTTTAAATAATGTATTTCTAATTACTTGTTTGTACAGATTCTCTTATTAATATATATGCTTACTCTTAAATCCTTGTGTCTTTAGTCACTTATAATTTTATTATACTATTTTATGTTAACTAAGATAGCTTTTCCTTATAAAATAGTATAACGCAGAGTTCGTATTCCTTTATTAGGTCTCTGCTACGTTTTTCGGCATCTATTATTTAAGGCAAGATGCTTCAGAGTTTAGATGAATAAAGCCCTTGCCTACGCTCTAATTATAGTTTACTCCTTAAGCATATAGTACTAGCATCTTCCGATCTGGCAGGTCTCCTGCTGGGTCTTGCCCGGCCGTCCCTCCATCGGCTTGAGTGTGGTCTCTCGCACGACCACGTTGTCATGCTCTTCGATCACTTTGCAGTCTGAGAAGACGGGGACCAGTCTCCTTAGTGGCTGCCATTATATATCACGTTTCACGTTGAGCCTAGAAGGCTCTTCGCTTCGCGTTATCTGTAAAAGTCTTCTTTGTATAGACTGACTATGTCTTGCAAGTGACTCGCTTAATATACGTATGCTAGCTGTGTACTAATTCCTTACTTACTAACTAAGCTTATGTCCTTATTGTCTTAATAGATGCCTTTATATAATACGCCTATAGCCACGCTTTAACAAGTTTGTATAAGCTTATTCTGAGTAAACTAGTATCTTTAATTACTTGTAATTCTGTATAGTTATTTATGTAAGACGATTTGCTTGTAATTCCTAAGAGTAGCCTGTAGCTCTAACCTTAATAAGGCTTATAAGTCTTAATAAGTTTATTTATATTAAAGACTATAGGCCTTAATAAGGATTAATAAACGCTTGTTTATTTATCTATATCAAAGGATTTCCTTCTTTTTGCTAACAAGTTACTATATTTATATATGTGACACGTAATCTCAGGAGGGGACAAGCACAAGGGTGTCCTGTCTCTCAAATAGAACGATATCATATCCACTGATGATAGAGTCAGTTTCGGGTCTAAGTACGAGTCAGATACCTTAAGAGTCGGATGGTTTTTGTAAGCCAATTCCCCTGGTTCAATGCGCAACCCATACCGCCATCTAGATTTCGTTTGGTTTCATCGCCGCAGCGACTACTCACACCGGATACCGCAAGAAGGTAGAAATCCATATCCTAGCTATCTGAATGACTGACAGCTGCTCAGTGCAAGCTTACTGAGGGCTATTATCTAGTATTAAGATTTAAAAAGGCTTTACTTTTTAGCTTATCTAAAGTCTTTATAGCTTTAAGTAGTTAGCCTATAAATAATATCTTTAATATAGTAAAGTCTTTAAGAGAATAGAGTTTAGGCTAACTAATACTAATTTCTATGTCTTTATCTATAAGGATACCACTATTATTAGTCTCTATATAGACGACTTAATAATTCTAGTCCTTAAAGAACGTCTTTAGATAATAGCTAGTATTAAAGATAAACTAAGCTTACACTTTAAAATTAAAGAGCTTAGTATTATTAAATAAGTTCTTAATATCAGAATTCAATATATATAAAGTAAGTATAAAGTCTACCTTAATTAATAAGCTTATATTAAGAAATTTCTTTATAAGTTTGTTATAAAGAATCTAATAGTAAAGACTATTATTATTCTTATCTTAGATATAAATAACTTATACTAGTTACAAAATAATAAAGAGCTTAATAAGATTAGAGATTATTAAAGAAAGATTAGTAATATAATATTTATAATAGTATACTTATGCTCTAATATTTATTTTGTAATATTAAAGCTTAATTAATATATAAGTAATTTAAGCATCTATTATAAGACTATTATTAAGTATCTCCTTTAATATCTATACATAATAAAAGCGTTTCAGATCTATTATAAGGCATAATTAAAGCTTAAATAAATTATTAGTTATTCTAACTTTATTTTTACTTTTAATAAAGATAATAAATAATTAATATTAAACCTTATCTTTAAGTTTATTAGTAACCTTATCCCTTAGGCAAGTTATAAGCAAAAGTTAATTATAATATTTATAAAAGAAGCAGAGTTAATAGTCTTAATTCTAATAATAAAGTATATAATCTAGTNNNNAGGATATTAAGATATATTATTATTATATATATAAAATAATTATAAATAATTATATAAAAGGTCTTTTAAGTACTAAGTTTAATATCTTCTTTTGTCTTCTTAACTTTAAGGTTCTTAAAAGAGAGGCAGCCTATAGAGTCTAGTCTATAGTACCTTGTTCTCCCTCTTCCTTAAGATTAGGCTATTACTTTCTGCCTCTACTAGTAATAGTCTTAGAGAGTCATAACGCCCTCTTTGCTATTCGCTCTTGCGTTTCTAAAGAAAGTATTCTTAAAGCACCCCGCGGTTCTGTATTTGCTATACTAATGGCTATCACTGTTTCTGCTCTTTACCTCCTTGGTTTTTGTCTTCTAGGATGTATTATAATTAGTTTTGTTTACTAGTTTGCTCCTCTAGCGTCATTATATGCTATCTTGTTCTTTTACTTTCTGTAACAGGTTCTGCATCACTTATGCCATGTTCACCTCTTTAGGTAAACACTATAAGAGGATATAGAATAGTGATATCTTTTTGTTTCTTGTATATTTGCGCTATAGTTACTTATTTAATTACACGCTTAAGTAAGAGTGTTAAAACCTACAGCTACTACGGTTATAGGTTAAGCATACAAGTAGTAAGCGCAAATACACTACTAGCCTATAGCTATTATCAGAGAATTTAGTTATATATATATAGCTAAATTCCTAAAGCAGCTTAGCACTATATTAATAATTATATACCTTAATTTCCTGTGCCTTAGCACAAGAAATCCTTATTAGGCTATTACTAAATAGATCTAGATAGATTTAGATAGTCAAGGACAGGACCACAACAGGTAAACAATATCCTCTTGCAAGGCGGTACTTTAACATTTTTCTTTTTATAATAAAAAGAAAATTAATAAGTATATTAATATACTAATAAACTTAATAAAATAAGTAATTAATAAGTTTACTTTATAATTATATCTTAACTTAAGGGGCTTTACAGGCCGCTGTCAGGTGGCGTCTATATACAACTAAGGTTTTCTCTTTGATTAGAGGACTAGGGCTAATCTTGTTAGGGCTTGCTCTACACGCTCTAGTTGTGCTACTAGATCCTGAGCTTGATCTTGCTTCTCTAGTGGGTTTGTAGCGTGTGCTTCTCGTGTTTTAGACGCATTCCCCTGAGAGGTAAACGCGCCTTAGTTTTATTGCCTGTACGAGCAGAGGTAAAGGATAGGATTAAGGAGTAGTCGTACATTGTGCTATAGGACTGCTTCTTCTAGGCCTCTATAGATTTCCTCTCATGCTTAGATGGATTCGCGTACGAAGTCAATTATTTATGTATATATGTCTGTTATGTTCGCTAATACTTTGTCTATAGGCCTTAAAGATATATATATACTAATTATATATTAGCTCCTTATTTATTAATTAAGCTTATATTACTAATATTTTAA
>NW_006916046.1:6723-10938 GCF_000464535.1 Endocarpon pusillum Z07020
GGTTAGGGTTAGGGTTAGGTAATACTAAGATAAATTATAAGATATAAATTTGTTAAAAGATTAGAAAAATAACTAAAGAAAATAAATATATAAAAAATAATTAATTTTTTTATGTTGTGGCTATATAAAATTATTACAAAGTTGTAAGATAAAAGAAAAGTGCGCAGGACGCTTATATGCGCGAGACGCTTATAAACCACGTTACACTTATAACTTTATCTTAATAAGTGTCCTAAATTTGTTTTAAGTATTCTCTTATTTATAGACTACTTATATTTCTGTAAAGCTTATATGTACTAGACTGCCTATAATACCTTAAGAGGGATCTATTACTTAATAGCCTTACAGCCTTAACAAGGTTCTTTCTATATAAGACTCTAAGTCTTAACAAGGTTCTACTAAATGTTAGTAACTCGTCTGTATTAAAGGATTTCCTCTCCTCGCCAGCGAGTCGCCGCCTACTCGCGTACAACGCATAATCTTAGAAGGAGACAAGCATAGAGGTGTCTTATCTCTTGTTTAGAACGATATCACATCCACTGATTATAGGACTAGTTTCAGGTCTGAGTACGAGTCAGATAAACAAGAGTCAGATAGTTTTCAAAACCTAGTATCCTCTGATTCGGTGTGGTGCGCAGTCACACCGCGTACGAAACGCACGCGTTTTGCCTGCGCAACTATAGTAAATTCTCTTTAGCTTCCTTATTAATAATAACCGTACTAATAAGTACTAATACCAGATACCATGAGAAGGTCTTTTATTTAATCTTATATAAAATTTAAAGAGCTATTAAATAAAACTACTTTTAGCTTTATAGTATTATTAATTAGCATTTTATTTATAATAAAAATAATAAATAAAAGAAGCATTAAAGTTTATTTCTTTTATAATTTGCTAATTACTTTAGTTATTAATCTCTAATAAACTTTTGCTAAAATTCTATCTTATATTATATTAATTATATTATTTATAATCTTATATCTTTAGTACTAATATAACCATTCTTAAAGTTACTTTCTTTTATTAGTACTTTTTTATCCTTTTATTTATTTTAAGCTAAATTCTACTTTTATAAGAATATAAATAAAATATATAGATACAGAACTCTTAGCGCTATCAAATAATACTATTTATAGATTTATAACTCTAATAATTAGCCTGATGTAGCTGATTAAAGATTTACTCTTATAATTTACTTTTAGTGTTCTTAACGCTAAGGCTGCAGCCAGGTCTTAACGAATTTTGATGTTCTTAACGCCAAGGCTGCAGTACTCTTTCATAATTTTGATGTTCCTAATGCCAAGGCTGCAGAAATAACCTCACCGCTAAACGCGGGTACCTCTTAACGCTAAACCCTCAACGACAAGAGTCTCCTATAGAGGTCTATTCGGGGTCACAAGGGATAAGTTGCTCTTTAGTAATTGATTTACTCTTACTGAAGCGTGCCTCAGAAGTGGCAAGACGAGATGAAGCAATATAATATATTATTTATAAGAATTTACAAGGATATATAGTCACAATAATACTTGAATAAAGAGACAATTAAAAACCTATTAAATAATTTCTTATACCTCTGAATGTATAGTTATAATTAAGTACGACTGAAAAATTAAACAAATAATTATATAGACATAATCTATAGTGTGATATAAACAAGCACAAATAGGAACAACAAAATATAATATGATCCTTATTGCTATAGGCGATAGCTATTAATCAAGTTAAAACAGAACACAAAAAACCTTCGCTTTAAAACGACACTAACTATATAGATTAAGGAAAACGAGGGAATATAAAAGAACGTGAGGGGATACACTAGGGAGCTCTGGGTTCTGATCGGGTACGCGCAGATAAAGGAGAAGAGGACTCTAGATAAGCATGGACTGAGCCTAAATCCGGTTAGGGCCCGGACAGAGTAGGGATTACAGCATGTTACAAGTCCTTGCGAAAAGTTACACCTAGAGATGTTAGTCGCTCGTTAGACTGTGACTTGGAGCCCTTTATCTGTGTGGCGGCCGGGATGGCCAGGGAACTTGGGTGGATCTCTCGCTTGACTCTATAGTTGCTCGTAGCACTCGAGATGTACAGACTGCAGACAACTACTGAGAACTTCAGAGAGGAACGAGGAGTTACGAAGGGAGCGGACTGGTGTACAGTGCGCTACGAGGCCCAAGATACGTAACGATTAGTACCTCTGATATTCTAGTAAGGACTAGACAGGAGCCATATTGAGTCGACCACTATGTAAGCCACGCAACACAACGTATCAGAGCTGTCTCCTTCGCAATAACTCGCGATAATCTGTTGACAGATGCGACTACTCGGTACACAGGGTGAAAAAACCTCACGG
This sequence comes from Endocarpon pusillum Z07020, assembly GCF_000464535.1. Lineage (NCBI taxonomy): Eukaryota > Fungi > Ascomycota > Eurotiomycetes > Verrucariales > Verrucariaceae > Endocarpon > Endocarpon pusillum. The sequence continues at coordinate 9,075 of NW_006916046.1, forward strand.
ATCAACACAGAGGGAGACAAGGTTTTCTTCCCCAGAGGGTTTCCTTGTCTCATGTTTCATATTGTATCCCTTATAAGCTCTATAGCTCGATAGGTGTAAGACTTAATCAATTAATTAATCAAAGCTTTTTATATATTTAATTATTACTTATAATCTTAATAAATTTTTTAAAGCTTTTTTTTTAGTTTATTAAAAAATCTTTATAATATTCTTTCTTTTTTTTAATAAAAAACCAAGATTAATTAAAAAATAAATAAACGTAAAATATAAAACTTTATATAAAAATAAAAAATAAAGTAAACAAGAATTAAAACAAAAATATATACAAAATAATAAAAAAGAAAAAAGAAATTAAGAAAAGAAGACAAAGTAGCCCAGATATTAATAATATTAAAAATCGCTATATTACAAAGACAGATATAATACATAAGTCTAGATACACTGTGCATAAGAATTCAATATGCCATCCTCCCTAGAGGTCCTAAAACTAGGCCACCAGACCTTTGTGTAGAATTAACCCAAATTCGAAGAGGCGACAGCTGTAGGCAAGGCATGTTGCTAATAATAGCAAGGGTTCAAAAGCGGGACTGAGTATGGGTGAAGCCAGACTGAGTCCCCTGAGCAGCATCAGGACAGAAGGTGAGTAAGAGGGTGAGCAGCAGGAGCGGTGGCGGTGCGGCCTGAGCAGAGGCTGAGCCGTAGTTGAGCCGGGTGACTAATTCCTGAGTAAGGCAGCAAAATCGACCAAACTAACTGGGTGCCAAGGCGCGGTCAAGATTCGGTGCAGGAAACAGTTGTTCTTCCGGGCTGCCTGTGACTGGCAAGATGGCATTACCCACGACAACTTTGTTAGAATCATCCAAGATTTGCGGTCACGCTCTGGAGTGCTGAAGTTCTCGAGAGAATGCTAGCTTGGGATGACTCTAAGAGGCCGTCAGCGGACCATCTTCTATCCATGGACATCTGGCCACACGATATCCCCTCCGTACCCGATGCCTTAATTAGCGTATAATGCCCAAATTAAGCTTTTTTTAGCCGCATTTAATCTGCACAGCTCTCCGCAGCTGGCTTTGCTTTCGAATTCTCAACCACCAATTATGCTACGACCACAGCGAAATATCCAGATCCCTCTTAGATACAGGTCAAGCTCTCCTCTGCGATTCGAACAAGCTAGTAAACAGCCAAAACGACGAAGAATTGACCCTGCTGCGATCGATTGAAATAACGTTGATCAGGCCTTGGCAGTGATTGCTCCGGCGTCAGAATGCACAGATGAACTGCCTATATTAATACCAACAGAACTGCCTTAATTTGAAGCTAATTACGTTCAAAATCGATCAGGAGCTCCTTAACATTCTGATCTATCAGAATTAGGCTTTTTTAAGCTCTTTTTTAGCCTAATTATAGTGGAAATCCTCTCTGAAGAAACTAATTTGTACGCCAAACTCTATCTTCATAAGCTTCCTTATCCTCTCAGCAAAGACTACCGTTAGGTACCTACTATATCAGCTGAAATCCGTGTATATCTAAGTATACATCTCTATTTTGGCTTGTACTAATTAGCAGTACGCAGTGATTATTAGAGGATTCACAAACTCGGCTAATTCATAGGCTGAAATTGATTCTAATTAATCCATTAATTCTTTAGCTTAAACGCTGCCCTTGTGCAGCTAAATGCCCTCTAGTTCTATTAAATTAAGCGTGTTACATGTGATGGATGGAGTATCTCCTCTGCTATGGCGCAGGAAATACACGGGACCAGCCACGCACTCGGATGACAGCGCCGATGGCGTATCCACAACGGCACGCGGAACTCTTGCCGTCAAGCTACTATGCCGCCGATAGAGGCATCCGTACATATATA
>NW_006916046.1:11234-67519 GCF_000464535.1 Endocarpon pusillum Z07020
TAATTATTCTATTTAAGAATAGATGGCGTTAAAATATTTATAAAGAGTTAATAAATATAATAACTACAGTAATAGAGCATAAGAGCAAATTTAGATACTAAAAAAAGCGCTCTTCTTATACTAACTTACGCGCTTATTTTATACCTTACTATGCAGCTGCTAAAGCAGAATTTCTGTATCTATCTAGATAACCTCTTTCTAAATATATTAGTAGCTTAATACCTTTTAATAATAGATATTTACTATATAAGAACTATATGAAAAAAGGCTGCTAGTGTGCCCTTATAACTTTAACGTTATCTTAATAATAATAGTAAGCTTCTTTAGGATTCTATAATAGTATAAGTTATTGATAACAATACTCTAGTCTTTATTTAGTAAGATAATAAGGCTGTTTGTGCTCTTACAACTGCTTATAGCCTTTACTATATAAAAGATCAAATTTAATAAATACATAAATGCCCTAAAATCTCCTCTAGAAATTAATGTATCCTTAACCTGGTATTTAAGGGCTTACCTTTTAAGGATCTCTTTATACTAAAGGCTATTAATAATTATAATTATTATATAAAGGGTGTAGATCAAGCTAATTAGCTATATATAGTATTTACATGCTATTATAAGCAGAATTATTATACATAATAACCCTTAATCTACTTCCTTATTAATATTACGCGTGTTAATACGTATTTGCTATAGCTATAGAGCTCTAAAACATATATAACAAGCGCTAAATAAACGCACAACACTTATAGAGATTTTGTGGAGGCCCTCTGTTCTTAATTACTACATTCAGATAATAAAACTAAGGAGAAGAATTCACACTCATTACCAACTATAATACTTCAAAGACACCATAAACACATACAAAAGAAGTCCTACGGACGGTGCCAATGGGGAAAGCTTCATCCGCCAGGTTGTACACGTAAAAGGGCACCTAAACGCGCATTTGGAACGGATCTCACGAAGTCAGTCAATAATGGCATTTCTAGCGCTATTTTAGGAGGCTCAAAGACCCATTATGAGTGCTCAAAATGCCAAGTTTAGATATGTATCGAAGGAGACTGCTGGGTACAGTATCACCACTCAATTGGAGTCAATTGCTAGATTAATACGGCCTCAATTCGCTCAAATAGGGTGTTTGTTGACAATTTGGACCCCCTCTGCAGTGATCGACAGCGCTAATTGAGGCATTCTACACCCCTGTTCGGGTACGGAGGGGATATCTCCACCTCAGGACAGTCGGCTGAGGCATTCCCCAACAAGGGACTCCTCGAAACGTTCGAAGCACTAGTTTACCTTCTGTCATCAGCGGCCTCTCCGTATTCGGAAAATCAAGTCTCCCAGTTTCGTTTTCCCGGAGGCCATTGGCTGTGTTGACTAGAACGTTTCCGCTCGGAGGCAATCAGCAGATCCAGGCCCTCTCGGTGAGCCTCGGACGTCCTTACAAAGCTCATAGGGCTCGGAGGCCTTCCAACCTACGACAGACTCTTGTGCCATCCACCTTTTATAATCTCGCGGATTAGGTTGCAACCAAATAATTTCATCCTCATCACACAGCCAAAATCTATTACCCCATGGATCCGAATTCAACAAAAGATCATGTCATCTAGCAGGAAATAAGAAGAGACTGACGTGAAAATACACCAGGAAAAGGCGTCATAAGCGCAAGTCAGAAAAGAGCCAAAATTAACTCTGGCTCTTATCCGGCTTTGAGAGTCACACTAAATGGCTGAATATGCCTTCACATCGCACAGAAGCGGCAAACAGCCCAAAGAATCGAATGAGCACCCTCCATATCATTATAATACTACTTCAGAAGAGGCCCGAAACTTTCTGGCTCCTGGTTTTTGAGCTCATGCCACTATACTCACACACCAATCTTAACCTCTCCAAACTCCATTTCCACTTTGAGACCTGAGCACACATGACTGTAACCTGAGTGATGAATAAGCAGCCCTGAGCTGTGGTTGTACAAGATTGTTCTGAGCCGGAGCAGCCCTGAACCTCGACTGAATTCCTCTAAGCTCCTTATGGCGGCCAGATTCTGGGCTACTCTCCCAGCTCGGAAAGCCTGGTTCCTTTCAGGGTTTACTCTCCGGCCCTTATCACTTGTGCACACTTGCCCTTCGATCTGTCTCACCTAACTTTGCCGCCTACGCTACTACTATGTGATCCTTGAAGCTATTAGTGACTAGTGAATCTGAATATTATTATCATGATATTCACTACACACTAACCCTAGATTTCAAGACATCAGCTGCTGTTTTCGGCAGTCTTTGTGATCGCTTTTTGACTTTCATTATATCGTGGGAGACCAAAGGTTATCTATAAGTAACGCCTTCTAAACTTAGATTCTCCGGGAGTAGTGAGGACATGCATCCATCTATGCATCCATTTTATGTTAAGCATAAATATTAACAGGTGAAAAGTATGAAAGTGCAAAAAACATGTCCAGTGCAACCGAGAGATATACAACAGCGGAGAAATGAAGCGCGATAGTAATACAAAAAATTCGTAGGTGCAGGTGGTATATTAGCAGGTCAAACACGCAGAAGAATGCATAATGCCGATTCAGTCCCACCGGCCTTACCAGACCCGACCCAGACTCCGGCCTCATGTGCTGCCTGTCGGTTATCACGGATTTGCATTCGAGTGTCCATTAGTCAGCTTTGTTTGCGGGGCGTGGTTGGATTTCTCTGCTCCATTCTCGGTCTCCTTTTTTTTAGGTTCTGTCAGGATACGCCCGTCATCAAGGCGAGCTTCAAGGTCATCCGGATCCAGGGTCAGTTCATGAGAGTGGCTGCGCTTGAGGTGTTTCCGGAGCTCTCCTCTTTTCTTGTACTGCGACAGAGGGCTGCCAAGGCAGCCCTCTGCCTGACAGTGGTACTTGATATCGGTTGCGAACCATTCCCATCGCTCGGTTATGGCTCGCCTTCGTCGGCGGGCAACGAGCACTTGTGCACAGTAAGTAAGGTCTTCTTGTGTCGTTTGGAGCTTCAGGTACTCGTTGGTGTAGTCTTTGATCGCATTAAGAGTGATCTGACCGGATTGGGCCGGACGCCAGTCATCAAGAGGAATACAAGTGGCAAGGTCATTTGATACATTAAGCCTCCTGTAAGGAACCTGCATTTCGTGGGCGGTGAAATTGAGGTCGTTTTCCGTCACTTCTGTGTCAGTGGTGAAATCTTTCATGAAATGAGTGAGCTCCATCAACTTTTGCAAGCCTTGTTTGCGAGGGACTTTGTCTGGTCGATCGATTTTAAATAGATCGCGAGCTTGATCACGCTTCTTCGGCTTTTCTTTGGCTCGATTGTCCCTTTTCACTCCTGTGCCTACACTGACGAGTAGTGCGGGCCGGTGCGGTGCGTGCATTTGGCAGACCTCCTGTAAGGCAATTCTTCCTGGGTTGTTGGCACCCAATCCCCCATCTAAAAATTTTCGATTCATGAATGTAATAGCTTCGAAATAAGTTGGGGCTGCAGATGTAGCTCTGGCAACTTCCCAAAGTGGTCCACTATGAGCCGGTCCTGGATTCATAGGGCGAAACCTGTGCTCTGACGTAGCGGAACCTTTATTATGAGAGTACGATCTAAATAGGTAAAACTGATCAATGCCCTCTTCTGGGTCTTTGGAGAACGAAACAGCCATGCTGGCCTTGGTTAGCGTCTAGTGTGGATCCTTCAGTTTGCATAGGACATCTTACGTTCTCGACTGATCGTCTCGAGAGGCGAAACTCTCGTGCTGAGCTTGCCATTTCCCTGCGTTGTAAATTTTCAGGAGAAGCCTCTCGTGAATCAATCTGAGTATTGCGCCTCGCACTTTTCGTGATGGATACTTCGCCCTTGGAAGATAAGACAATGAGCGCTCATGAAACCATCGTGGCTGCCCGAAGACGGAATTGCCAAATTCGGTATACTGGGTCAAAGCCTCATCTATAGACATACGCAGTCTACTAAGCATGATCGCAGAAAGCCTGCCAACTATTAGTGCCAAGATCATGAAACGATATCATAAGTACGTTACCCTCCAGTACTAGTCCCTGCTATGTAGTCAAAATAGTGGCATGGATAAAATTGATTGGTGGAGGGTATAAAGCCTGACTTCGAAGGTTCCTTCTCTCTCCAAGGATATTCAAAGCTCGATTCAACTGGACCTTCTTCCCCAGTCCAGTTTTTCTCTAAGTCTTCAATCTTGGACATAAGATGCTGAAGGATCAATAGACTAGAGTAGCCACGAATGCCGCCGCCATCTAGTGACATCCTAGGAGTCAGCGGTGATGAAAGTTAATCGACCAAAGAAGGCAACCCACCCAGTGCAAGTACGGTCTTCTCCGCCCACGGACTCTGGGGGTCTTCATCGGACACATGAGCATAACAGCGGAGAGGACCATTTGGATTTGACGTGGCTCGCGTGCGTTGCACAGATTCAGGTTGAGAGTCGTCGCCAGGCTGGCTGTCGGGATCTCCTTGGCCATTGTACGGAGCAGGGCGATCGTTCATTACTTCTCCAGCCGATTGTACTGTTTGACGTGTACTTGCATCGCACGTCTCAGAAGCCCCAATCCGTTGGAATTCATGTGCGTTTACCTGAATTGCCATGTGCGAGAGGCGCGATCGTGCGACTTGAAATATATGATGGTGAAGATGGTTATCTCGTGGACAGTTGTAGGCAATTGCCGTGTGCAAGGACACAGGCCACAGGCCACAACAGTGAGTTCCATTGACGTTATATTAGACAGAGTAGCCTCGCCGAAGATAAGTACTGAAACAGGCTCTGTCATGGGCGAGGAGCTGCGGCTGATCACGAGAGATCCCACAAGCCCTCGACCTGGGGCCGATACAACAAGGAACGAGGCTCTGCCGCTTCGCCTTTTCAGTTTCCGCATACTTTCTCCAGAACAAGCCTTGAAGAAAGCCGAGCAAAGCGTTGTATTGGGACAGAGTGGGGCAAACGGTACTTTGGGTGGTCATTAACTATGGCCCGGCCGGGGAGGCGGGCTGGAGGGCCAGAGAGCCGTGTGATAGGCCATGGTGGTAGATTCGTTGGTGGTTCTGGGGGCGGAGAAGGCAAGTAGGCTAATTATCCACTACGGGGCCCCTGAAGTACCGTTAAGTCTGATGCTCAGAACGTGCTAAGAACAGCTACTAGTTCTTCTCACAACAACCTAGTGTTATGATTGGCCACTTTAAAGCTTCTTCTGTGTGCATCCATTCTGATGAGTCAAATCATTACATCTAACTTCTTTGGAACATAGCTGTTCTGTACAGAGAGGGTTTACAAGTAAAGATACTAGCGCTGAGCTAACATTACTTCAGGCCCTCCCCAGAGTAATTATTATTGCGTAGCCTCGCCTACATACAGAAGACCACTTCCCCGTCAGTCGAAAACGCGCGTACTTAACAATCATCAGAATTTTCTCTTTCTGAATGGCTATGTTGGTGGGTCTGAAGTGGAGAGTTGATTCGTCGTCCTTGAATTTCGATGGGTCTCGTATGTCCGAGTGATGTGCCTAATAATAATTAAAGAAGTCCATCCATGGCGCACAGGGTCCAAATGAATGCGCCACTCTCAAACCACTAAAAACGCCTTCAGGACAAATGCGGTGCAGAAGCGACTCATCAGACAATAAAACGGAGTAATAAATGATGGCGGTCTCACACGTGACCAACCGTCTAAGTTCTGAAATTGCCAACTAATCCCAAAGTCGCCAAGAGGTCGGGTGCGCTTTCGCATGAAAGGCTGCCTCGGGGCGAAGCAACTGGGGGGTGACTCGGAGTCCCTGAGGCAGTGCAGAATCATGCGACCCCGTTCCACTATGAATGGCTGGGCCCTTCCTTTCTCGCGCTCGATTTCTACCCAAATCCAGTTCTTACTGTTCTACGTATTACTTTGCCACCATCTTGCCCTCTGATTACCATCTAATTACCGTCTGGTTACCATCTACACAAGTCTGTATCTTCTTCTTCTTCCTGGCCGTTTGCGTCGTTCCTATGGCAACACCACGGTCGCCAACCCTGCAACATAAGCGAACAGATAGTTGGCCGCTGAAAAAGCAAAACGAGAGAGTCGCCGTTCTCGATGTAACGAACAACAAATTGACGACTCTAGAGAAAGAGGAGGCAGAGCGTAGGCTTAGCTCATATCAAAACTACAATTCCAAATCGGCATTTGCTGACTTGGCTCTCTCAACAGAAGTCCCGCATGAGAAAGTCGCTCTTCCCCGATGGGCAAATAAGAAGTCTGTTTATGTTTCGATAGGGAAAGGCAAAGACATGGAGTACATCGCAACTGTCCATCTCCGGCGTCTAGGGTTTCAGTACAATATGTACCGTCATTTCGGAATGTCTGAGGAGCTCTATGTGCTCGGCCACCAAAAAAGCTAGCCCTACACTCGCTACGATATCTTGTCATTTGATCGTATACATAAATGAAGACCGCTGGAGAGAGTACGCCCGGAGTACAGAGCAGCAATGCAAACGGAGTTTGCGTGGATCGAGTTTGGAGATATTCGGGAATGTTTCAGTTGTTTTCACAGGCAGGCTCTATTTTGAGAAGCCGTGAGTTTTGTTATTGTGTTGATTCAAATTCATTTCGTAAGTTCAAAACTCTCGATCATCTCTGCGCATCCACATTCGGCCTCCTTGGACCTAATCTCCCATTTCCTTGCCATCACCGCCCGGTCAAGGTCTATGCACGCCGTCGTTCCTCTTGGCTTTGCGAGCTAATATTTCACGGTACCAAAAGAACGAGGGGTCTGGACGGGGAGAGCCATTCACACTGATGGTTGAGGGAGGGAGCGAAGTGGTAGAAGTGGCTCGGGAGACGACACCTCCAGAACGAGGGGCAATGGTGGGGACTACGCACAGTCTCATCGCAGGGAAGTTCCGCTCAGTTTAGAAGGTCGCGAGAACCCATTCCATATAGGTGCGGGAAAGCTCTTTTCTTCACAGGTCGGACCACGCTGTGATATATCTTGTGTGTTGGGCTCCACACATTCTAGCCACCTGAAACCCAGGGGATCTGTTGTAGCATATGCCGCCAGAACCGCGGGTCCCGGACCAGTCTAAGACGACATGAGTGCCTGCACATTCTCAAGAGAGGTACAACATTGATCCAGCTGGCCTACAGGCACCACGATGCTTCCCAATACCTCTTTCATCTCCTTCTGCTCTTGCGCAGTCTTTTCTCGCTGTCGTCTTGCTCGCTTTTCATGAGAAATCGCCCGCACCATGTTTAGCAAGAGGATTGAAAGAAAAACCATTCCCCCAAGCGACACAACTGCTGCCACGATGGCTACTGAGAAAACCACAAGGCCGTGGTATGCCTGCTGAAATACGCCATTGGTGTTCAATGGAGGTAGACTCGCCCCAAGTTGCATTGCCGAGAGGACCATGGAGAAAAGGAGAAACAAAACAACCTCCCAGACGAAATTGCGTCGAAAGAAGACTGTATAGCGGTTGTAGCCGTAGAGATAGCCGCGGATAAAATGGGTGAAGAAAAATATAAAGTATTAAAACTAGTCATTCTTAGAACCATGCTAACAATCTTCTGCTTGATACCGTAGTACAAATTGTAATAAGCTGGACTAAATTGTAATACTATAATTGCGACTACTCCAAATTCTTTCACTTCAAACCGTAATACTGCAAGTTGTAGTATGCTGAATTGTAGTACTGCAATTGTGAATACTCCAAACTCTTTTACTTCCAACCGTAATACTGTAAATCGTAGAGCATCGCGTAGAGTTGATGAAATTCATGAGATGTGAGGTACGGATAGGGCCAGGTATCTAATCATCATAAGGGACCAAAACTAGCACCGAGCACCAGTGAGGTGAGAGTGAGCAGACATCAGGAGAGGAAGAGATGAGTCGCACTCCAAGGATATTATACCGTCAACTGAATCAATAACTCAGTCCTTGGCGCGACTCCGTTTGGTAACAGTAGAGTATGTGGTCGTAATATCAAGCTTTTAACATGTCGCAGTGCCTTTCAAACGCCTTCAGACGCTGTAACAGGAAGCTTGTACACAGACTGTTAACTATAGAGTTATTCTCGTAGTGACAGTAGACATATTGAGGATGAATTGTATCCTAAAACCGAGTTTTTCCTCTAACATGATCATTTTATGTGCCTAATTGAAGCCACCAGGAAAGATGTTAGATCGTGGACCCTGGCCAGGACAGGCAGCAATACCACTTTTGGCTCATAACCGAATAGTCAGTTCTGATCTGGGGGTAAATCAATTGGGTGGCTATACGTGACCAAGTTCTTGGACATGTTAAAAAGGAACGAACGATGAAAGAAAGGAAGACAGAAAGAAGGAAATAAAGGAGAAGATGAGCCTGTTGGTAAGATTTGTATGGGCAGTCTCTTTGACGTGTACTCGGTACTGAGATTAATTTGACTGCTTAATCGTGGGGACAGAAAGAAAACGCTCCTGGTGGTGATGATGGCGACGACATTATATTTCTGATGAAATATCCAGACAGGTACGTTTAGCGGACAGCGGCGGTCTTGATATACCAGTCTTACTATGAAAGCGAAAAGTCGAGTGAGGCGGGATTTCCAAGACCTATGTCAGATGACTGCTCCATTCCAGGAGCTCCTAAATCTGTGCAAAAGAGGAAATATGACCAACGTGTCAAGGAGAACGATGAAGAAACTACACCAACTTGAGACGGCCATGTCAAACACAAATCAAGATCAATAGAAATCCACCGAGAACCGATGATTCCTTGCCGCCACATCCGGCACACCAGTTCCACCCACCACATATGTCGTCTTTCCGATTAATGGCCTCTGATAGTCTATCGCCGCCTGGTTTGGCGGACCCATCCAATTCCCCATCGTGCTCGCCAAGACCTCCACCCCATCCCCGGGCCTCTTGACCCGCGCCGCTGGCGGTGCTTTGTGAACGAGTGGCTGCTTGAAGCCCCCAATTGGTTGGTGACTGCCGTCAGTTGAGGAGATTGTGGCTGGACCATCATTCCCCTGCTGGATGCTGACGTCCCCGTGAGCGGCGCCGTCATTCGCGGCTTTGAGCTGAAATTCCACCCAAGTCGCCGGGATGAGGCGACCGCGTTGGACACGGCCTTTGAATGTGAGGGGGAGGCTAGCGAAAGCCTTTTTTCCGGCGGGTACGGAGACGGCTTTGAGAGGTTTGTCGAAGTTGGCTCCAGCGGTGCCGTTGCCGTTCCAGTAGTTGTCGAAAAAGAAGTAGGTGTCGGCGTGGTTAGAGCGGTTGTGGAGGATTATGCCGGGTTTTTTGCCGTCATCAGGGTCGCCTTTTGTGGGGTGAATTGGTGTTGCTGCTGCTGAAGCGAGGAGGGTGCGTTGAGATAAGCTTGCTGGGCCGGTGATGTCTTCGTTAGTACGGACGTCTTCAGCATCTACAGTGCCGGCGGTGTCGTCTTCGCCATTAGCTTCCGCGTTGACATTGGCTTCTACACTACCATCGGCATCTTCTTGTTGATCGGCGCCTGTCTCACCTTCGTTGCCCGTACTGGCGCTGGATTCGAACGAACCAACAAGTCCTTGCGCGACGAATTTGGCCCCTTGACGTCCATATCGTTTATCTGGACTGGCGTCACCGTCATTGGAAGTGACGATGATATCCTTATTGCCACGCCCTGCTTTGCTCTAAGTCCAGTATTAGTATTGTGACACCTTGAGCAGGAAGGATGAGAGCCCACCTGTTCGTTATCACTCTTATGCCCAGGACTGCCATTCCACGCTCCGACACCAATATAAGTCTTGCCGTCGGCAAATGTACGAATCAGCGGCTCGATCTCCGGATGGAACTTGATAGGTTCAAGCCGAATGATAGCCCCCTTTTTATCAAAGTGAAGGGCCCCTCTACACTTGTCTTTGGTCTCTTTTGAAGCCTTGCGGAAAGCATCGTTGAGGTGCTGCATGAATAAGGGATCCCCTTTGAGGGTTTCAGGCTCACCGACTTGCTGGACAGTCATGTTGCCGCCGGCACCAACGATATTGCTGAGATCGAAGAAGTCATTACCTGTTCGGACGAAGAGGGAAGTTTAGCGTCACCGATTTGGTGTCTCTAGCAGCTGCACGAGGAGGGGAACGAAGCGCAGAGGCATCAACTTACCGCCAAAGCCATTTTTGGTGATTTCGGCTTGTTCACCCTCGTGGCCATCATGCAAGGCGATGATTGCTCCAGAAGACCCATTGGGGGCCTTGATCGTGTGCGTCGAGCGAGGCTTCACGACGATGTTTTTGTTATTGTTCCACCCATGGACTTCGAAAGTTTGTGGATGAGAAGATTTGTTGTGGACAAAGATGTTGCGAGACATTCTGTTTCAGTAATACCAGGATTGGTTTGGAATTGGTTGCTGAGTGTTGAAAAAAGATACTGAAGCAGAACTACGTAGTGGAAGATGGTGGAAGCTGTAGATTTATATATGTTCCTCACCCTGAACGCATGCTCGGCAACCAGAACTTGCGCCTCAAAAGGTGGACGCTGTATAGGCTCAAAGGGCTGATGTTGTCTGGCCATAGGTAGGCATAGCCCACAGACCCGTAATGATGACTCTAGTGGTGGGTTACATCATCATCTCTTGCGCCTCTCACGAGAATCCATCGCAGGGAGAGTAGTCAAGTAACCCTGAGGAGAGTTTGCGCAATCATCTCTTCCATGTCTCTAGGGAGTCTCTCCTAGGGAGAATACGATCCCTGATCCAAACCACCATGATGGCTGACGCAACAGGAATTAAAATAGTAGATGATGGATAGGTTCCAACGGAGGAAGAGCTTTCGAAAGGGAGACCATTGGCGCTGAAAGCCTAGGATTGGCAGTACGAGCTGCGGATACTGACATAGTGTATACTTGTCATCTTATGTTGCCTTACGTCAAACGTAAATAGTGTCCAGCTCGTGCTCAGCGGGATTTGCATCTTAGCACAACGGCCAGAGGATTAGAACAGCAGCAACGCATTTTTCTCAACGATTTTAGCTCAAGATGATGCACGACATTTCACATCGCCACGTGGTAGTAAAAGGCAGCATCATGTTTCAATAATAGCAAGGCTTTGCATCTTAGGAATGGGGCGATAGCAATGGGCCGCGGCAGAGTTCCATGGGAGTGGTTGAAGGGATCCGGCTTATGGAGAACCAAAAACACGGAAGATGACGGCTGAAAACCGATGTGTCCACTAGTCCAGATTAGGCTAGACATTGTCACACTAATTATCTGGGCCATTTTCTGGATCATCGGCGCGAATCCTTCAAGTTGTAGGCTATGCAACCTCCCTCGGCCTCTATGAGATGGAGCGCGACACCCATAGATCCTTTCGCTTCTGGCCTGATCCGCAATCAGCTGATGTCCCTCTGCTGCTACTGCGCCAGTGGGCACGGAATGCTGTCGCAATCAGACCGCCATGACACCATACTTTCATTGAAGTACCATGACCATGGCTTCTTGATTACTAAATATACAGCATCTGAGCCTACTCTGCCATTTATGAAACTGAGGTTGGCAAAGTAGTGCTTGTTTATAAAGTCCTGCGGGAAGAAAAAAAACCTTCCCCGATACTGTTTCAAGTAAATATCAGTCTCGTCTTCAATAAGACCATTGTTTTCTGACATAAACTTGCCTTATCCTTTTCACATCACTTATCTCTCAAAATCACAAGACTTAGATTGCACCATCCTCCCCATTTCCACAATGGCAATCAAGAAGCGATGTCTCCCCTGGGACTGGACGAACACCGACGGCGCTGGCCACAAGGGCGTACCATGGGCAATGGACAAAGTGTCCTTCAAAGGACCTCTACGCTCCGTCAGCAACTGGAACACGTGGACACCTCCAGAACTGAAAGGCCGTGCCCCATTCCGACCTATGGTGCGCACAGAAGCGCAACTCAACGGCGAGGACTGGAACCGGATCCAGTCGACCAAGGAAAACATCATCCACTTCTTCAACGAACCCGAGCGCGCAGGCATTACCCCTGAGCGCGCTGGGGATATATGGCAGAAGAAGATGCTGCCTCTCCGGGCGAAACACGGCAAGAAACTCGTCAGTCCTTCATGTGCTTCCGATAAAGCAGGCCAAGACTGGATCCACAAGTGGATGGGTCTCGTGAGCAAGCACCCGCCTGATTTCCTCGGCTTGCATTACTATGGAACGGATGGAACCAAGGCGATAGACTATCTTCAGTCGATGCATAATAGGCATCCCCATACGCCCGTCATCCTTTCCGAATTTGCATCCATCTCCCGCGATTACAACGAGGTGCTAGGCTTCACGGTGCAGGTCGTCAACTGGATGGATCAGAAGGATTGGATCTACGAGTACGCACTCTTTGGGTGCATGAGACAGGTGGCGGATAGTTTTGTAAGCCCGGCTGCCCAGCTCATGAAGCCAGACGGCAGTTTCACGGATTTGATGTGGAAGTACATGAGTGATCAGCCGATGCATCGTTGATTTATGTTTGTTGTACTATTTGGAGCAGTCGAATATCTAGCACAATTGTTTGTTTGAGTATCACATCTTATCAAGAGCATTATTTAAAAGCTGCTGAGAATATGTTGACCTCCGTTTATTGGTATTGAAGTAAGTCCTTTGCAAATCACGGAGAAAACATCTCTACGAATTACTCGCTGCTAGGTGAGCATGAGGCCGTAAGATTATGGATTTGTTCCTTTTGAAAGTTACGGATGGAAAGCCTGCAACATAACGCTTCTACATCGAGAATACGTGCCACGTGATGTAAAAGAGCCAAAACAAAGGCCGACCAGTCATTCAGACCGATTAAGACAACGTCAACTGCACAAGCCTCTTTCCTAAAGAGGAAATCAACACAAAAGATGGGTCTACGAGGAAAAATCTCGGCGGTATGCGACGCGGTGATTTTGTCAGGGCCGAAAATTTGCTTAGGAATAATTAATGACTTGAAGTCAGCGAGAGAATCATGTTAACTATAGTTAGAATACACGATCCTTTAGGAAGAGGCGATTGTAGCATGTGTATATACACCGCCCCACTCTTCTGTGCAACCATGCGGTACAGGTTGGTTCCGGGCAGCATTACCACACACACATGGCTGAGTACGTTCTGCACAGAGTTCTTCGATCCCACCGAGAGCAGGATCGTGGCTGATGCTTCCTTTTTGCTAATCTGACAACTAATGTAAGCTGCGTGACTATGCAAACAGAAATAGTAGGAGTGCCTGATTTAGAGAACAAAGCGATATAAAGCTGGCACCTCTGCGGTGCTATCAAAAATGTTGTATCATATCTCAATCAAGAACAAATTCTCTCTCGATCAGACATTATTTCCCTTCTTTTCTGACTAAGCAATTGTCTCCAAAATCACAATGTCCACTTACACGATCAAGCAGGGTGATACCCTTTTTGAAATCGCAAAGAAATCCAACATCTCCTTGGAACAGCTCGAAGCCGCCAACCCTGGCCTTGACCCCAAGAAACTCCAGCTAGGCCAGGTTATCAAACTTCCTAGCAAGAGCAACAATGGAGGCAATCAAGGCGGTCCGCAGAATCCAGCAAAAGGCATCCCAGGATCGCACGGTGGTACCAACGGCGGTGGGAACTATGTGAACTATGGCGGTCCAGCGTCAAATTTCCCCAATCCATCGCAATGGGCGACTTATGACTTCCTCTGGAAGCAAAACTATCGTCTAATGAAGCTCAACGACTCGGACAGCGAGGTCGCTCAGATTCACCAGGCAATTGAGAAAGTCGCTTCAGAATCAGGGGTCGATGTGCGCGTTATTCTTTGCATCATCATGCAGGAGTCGGGAGGCAATGTGCGTGTTCGAACGACAAACAACGGGGTCCGGAACCCAGGGATCATGCAGTCACATAACGGGGTCGAGTTTGATCCTGCGAAGCCCGCTGCTAGCATTTTGCAGATGGTCAGGGATGGGACAGAGGGTACAAAAAGTGGACCTGGATTGAAGCAGCTGAGAGCCAAGCATGGAAACTATTATACAGCTTTTAGAGCTTATAATTCAGGATCTGTGAACGAGAAGGACTTAAACGACCCTGTGGGTGCAACAGCGGATTATGTGCAGAAAACCGCAAACAGACTGATGGGTCATTCTTGGAAAGGGATGTGAAGGCATGCCCAGGACGAGTTGTACCGAACTTGAGACATTTCTCGTATTTGGGCGGATGGAAGTTGCTGGGAAGCGCTGCATTGGTTATAGGCGTTTAAGGATAGTGCATTGAATCTTACATCTCCTTGCTATCGGTCCATTTCAAGTGTGTCCGGGTATTGGACAAATGCTACTTAATCCTTAACTAGGTTCCTAAGCATGACGCTCCTGCCTTTCAAATAGGCCAATGCTCATGAACATTTTTGTTGGCCACAGAACCACCAATGAGGGGTGGAATGCTCAGCCTATCTCGAGCGTGTAATGATAATGTTCTGTCGTTGCGCCATTCCGAATCGTCTGTTTTGTCAGAATAGCAAGCATGAGCGTATTACTTGGTGCTCGTAAAGTCTGTTCATAAATTTAGAGATCGTGGTAAGTATTCAAGATGAATGAACTGTTTCTGAAGCGTTGTCGGGCATCAACCTTTGAAGATCTTACTGCCACCAAGTTCTTCCGACCTGTCCAGTTCTTGAATTAACATTACAAAGCATATTTGCTCATATAACTCAGGATGATAGACTAAGATTATCCGAATGCGAAGGATGTGAGGCATAGAGCCAGAAGTTCTCAATTCAGTCGAGGACATCCATCATGACATAGAGACCCAACTACTACTGTACGTTGACGTTGATTACTCACTGCAGACGTCAGTGACGGAAGTTGTGGTTGATGCCAAGGCGGATCTAAGACCATCTAAATTTAATTCGCGATCGATTCCACTGCCAGTGGGGCGGGGCTAAAATCTTACTCCAGGTCATTACGTAATATATTAGTACACTGTTGGCAGTGTGGGGCCTTGGCGCCTGCGGGAGTTATTCCATCCGAAGTATTTGGATTCCTACGCGCTACATACACCTAAATCAGGCATTGAGCTCGTACTGCTCTACAGCAGGCCTTGGATCGTACTTCGCCTCCTTAGTAACGTTGCAGACTCACGGACCAAAGCCTTTATCTACTGTGGATGACTAGGCACCTGAGCCATGAACCGTGAGCCACAAATACACTATTGGTCATCTCGTACAGACAATGAACACGTCTTCTAAGCCTAGGCTGGAGGGCTCATACATGGAGGATTCTCCAGCCGTATAGGGAACAGAATCTGACATGTGCACTGCCACTTCATACAGAGCATGTGAAGTGACATAGCCCAGGATGAATGATATAAAGGTCTGCAAACAGCATTCAAGAAAACTCAATCACAAAACAGTCCGATCACCACAAATTGCCCAACCAACAATACTTACACTATCCTTGCAATAAGAACCATCAGCATCCACAACCGCAACCGCAACCGAGCATGGCTTTGAACGACAATCAAAAACAGGCCCTCGAGATACACAATCGTGCTCGTGCTACCCAACACCTCCAACCGTTGCAGTGGGACGAAGGCCTCGCTCGCGATGCTCATCAGTGGGCAGAGCGAATCGCTCGGGAGGGCAAACTGCAGCATTCTTCCGGCTCGGGTCAGGGAGAGAACCTTTACTGGGCTTCATCCAGCGGAAACCCGCTCCAAGCTGCTGCTCAAGCATGGATCAATGAACGGAGTAGCTATCACGGGCAGAAGATTCCTGAAGGCAACTTTGGCTCGTATGGACATTATAGTGAGTGGAAAGAGGCAATTGAACGACCAGAATGGCTGATTATATAACAGCACAGTGCATGTGGCGCAGTACCAGGAAGCTTGGCATGGCTTTGGCGAGGGCTTCGAACGGCAGTGTTTACGTCGTGGCTCGGTATTCCCCCCAAGGCAATATTATTGGACAAAAGCCATACTAGATGATAGGTGCACCTTAGAGTTTTGATAGCTGATTATCCAAGCCTTGATGAAAGCGTTGCATTTTATTCCCTTTACTTTTGTGCTGTAATTGCTGTAGAGTGGCAGTTGGCTTTAGACAGTTGGCTGGGAGACAATATGTTTGATCGGAATGTATCCGCTTGTCTGGATGTATAATGTTGTAGAGAGTTGTATATATTTGTTACGTATTTCCTTTACAGTTTAATAAACGAAAAAAATAATTGGCAAAGAATCGTAAAAAGGAAAACAATAACACTATGTGTATCAGACACTATAAGTTCGATTAACGCGAAAACAACAAACAAAAGACAGAATTGTAGTATCCCCTGTGTCACTGATTCGGGGACATTTCCTTATAAAGAATCAACACCACAATCTGTCTTGGCATCATTCATCCAAGTCCATATGCATGGCGCTACTACACAGTTGGCCCCTGAAAGGCTTTGGATGATCCTCGATGAGCTCCAAGGTCGCTAACACACAGTACTCTTCGCCTATCATGATACCCATTTAGTTCCCGCCGGATTGTGTCCGATGTTACCCAGCCATTAGATCCCCCCAGGTGAGTCTCCGGGACCTCAATCTTTGAATGGGCTCTCAGACAGTGTTCTGCAGATTCTTATGGTCGTGCAGATGTTTCGTTGTCCCCCATCGCCGAAGCAATAGGGCGAGTGTCCGGGTTTCCTTGGAGCAGAATGCTGGGGAGTAGGTTCCAAGTCAGGCCTATGGCGGAGGAGCAGGGTGTGAAGCATGTTAAGATGTACAGGGGTGCAAGAAGTAGGGGTATACAGGTGGGGAAGGTGGTGGGACGGCGTTTGTGAGAATCCAATGGACGAGGAAAGAACCAACGGCGCTCGTGAGACGTTCACCACATGAGAAGTAGGAGACGTGAAGGATAGGGTAGTAATTAGGGTATAATGAGTTTAGGACAGATAATGGCGAAGCGGTTGTTGCCTACGGAACTCGATACTAAGCTCCAGGCGACGACGGTTGTAGATTTCTTAGGTAGTAAAAACAAGGGGATGTAAACTGAAATTTAGCTGCCAGACTTGGCTGAGTAGTCATTGCGTAACATGCTGCCTACGAGGCTTGTAGATTGGTAACAAAACCCAGGGCTCATCCTGCCGCCACGAATCCCCTGGCAGTTCAGGCTTCCTGGCTACCCTCCGTCTCGTGAAGTAATTGGTGATACGGGAGAAGTGAAAGCTGGAAGACTGCAAACTGCTGTCTTCGAGGGCCCGATTTTCGCGGCGCCGATCTCGCCGTCCGAGCCCTAAGAAGGTTGCCAGATTTAGTATTGCATAAAGGGTGATGTACCACTCGGAAGGCTTTGTGTCTTCATGTTTTGGTCGGAAGACTTCGAAACGCTGGCCTCGCTGCTTCCATCCTTCGTCTGGGTCTGATTTCATGGCGTTGACGAGTCTTCGTTTCTTAGTGTCGTAGACGAAGCTGAAGGTATGGACGAGGCTGTTGACGTTGAAGACCACGGCGTAGGTTGTCAAGGCAACGATGACGATGACGATAATAAAAGCTGTCGTTGAGAACGTGTCGTTGATACTCCAGAGAGACTGAACGAGATCAGTATCGGGCCTGCCGGGGTGGAGTAACATTGACAGCAGCTGGACGCGACAGAGTCTAGCCTTTGTATTCTTCTGAGGGTAAGGTTTTTTTGTGAATCGAGAGCTCACCGTGCAGAAATTAAGTGGAAGGAAAAGGATGCTGACAAAAGTCAAGATCTTGACGTTCTCTCCCAGTCGTGTGGAAGCTCTGCTTTCAATGACTGCACTTGCATTAAAGAGCTCCCATCTCAGATTAGCACGACAGTATAAACACAGGGGTAAATACTTACAGCATCCCTCAACGCCTTCGTAGAATCCAGCTTGCGTCGGAAGTATTCACGTTGGTTCTTTAAAACGTGGCAATACTTCTCTGCATTGTTATAATGTCGATAGTCAAGAGCCGGCAACTGTCCTGAGTCAACGAATGGCTTTATACGAGCATCTCTGTACATCTCCCATTGAGCGATGTTGTCAGTGATACTTAGCTCCAATTCAGACAAGCAGTCTATGGCCCAAAAGTATCGTCTGGACCTAGAAAAGGATCCATCGTCAAACAGCAGATTATCATGCTCCGACGGCTGCATGAGGGAGTCTCCATGATCAAGAATAAAGTCGAAGAAAGACTGGAACTCCGCCCATCGATCACTGATTCGTCTCATCCCTTGACTTATAAGCGCCATCTCGGACCCGAGAGGTGTAAGTTTGCCTAGCCACTCTCCAAGGATCTGCGCCTTTTCGCGAACAGAAGCCTTCGCTGGGATATTGAGACTGTCCTTGCTAAAAAACCCTTCTGGTGAAAGGAGGAGTGCAGACCAACCCTTGATAGAGTGACTGTGCCCACTGGATTCCATTGCGGAAACATCCGACAACCGAGGAGTATATAACTGTCTTTCATTAGTTGAAAGAACTAGATCCGAGAGTCCCAAAGCTTACGGTGTAGGCACTCTTTCGGAAGCTCCAGCCCAGGGGATGGTCATACAATGGGCCATATTTCCAAAGCTCCCTCATCTGTGAACTAGTCGTCTCTCGAATCTCATAAAAGGTTGTGTGAAAGCCAAGTCGCAAATCCAAGTAAGGATTCGTCGTAGTATCCCTACATTTCAGTTGCATGTGGCTGGATATATGACTCCACAAGCTACTGCTTGGATTGCCATGCTCGAAGTAAGGGATAAGCTGTGTTGATGAGTCGCTTTGGTCTTTCCTCTGGAGATTAATACTATCCCCAGTAGTCATACCCTGATATAAGCTAGCCGATTGTTAGCGATGTAGCACTGTCTCTGTGACAAATACTTTGCTTAGGTATGGCGATCAATTTGGAGCTCACATTAGCCATGACCATGCAGCGACCGACGACTTCTCAGGACCGGTCCCCAACTCGGCTCCAATAGCTCGCTCCCCTACCCTGTACATTCTGGCAAAGTCCCTCTGATCGTAATCGATGATGAGAAAGTCATTACCGGGGAGAGCCCTTACTTTCTCGTCGAATCCGCGCAAGAAGCGCATATCATTTAGTATTTGTTGTCTATGATTGGCAAAATCCATACCCCAGAGATCGTGATCGGGGCTAGTTCCCGTAAAGAGCCTCAGGGGTATTCTGTTGTCGGCAGGAATCCGCCACCAGTCGCCAAGGTGTTTATCAATCATCTCTTTTAGCTCGGGATCCAATTCACTAGTATATTCATAAACGGCCGGAACTTTGTAACGAGCTCCAGTTGCTTCAGTTGAATGGTGTGGAATCGTATCGACATGTCCAGCCTCCATTGAAGGGGGTCGAGTGGCAGTGTCGCGCGAGAGGCTTCTGACCAAGCGAGGGGGCCGATGAAAAGGATTGGGGTCCATGGAATCGATAGAAGAGGCCGCCGCAAGTCCCGGTTTCGAGATTGACAGAGAGTTATAGCGGGTTGACACGCTCATTGCTCTCTCTACATCAGCTGTCCTGAGGCAGTCATCAAGGCTCTTGAATCTTTCATCTTGTACGGCTAGTTTCTCATTAATGCTCTCTAGCACGCCTAAGATGCTTTTAAGCATATCCTCTGACGGTGGGAGGTCCATATCCATGAGCAGCTGTCATTTATTTCGGAGCAAGGATTGTTGTAGGCAGTAACTTATACGTAATTGTCCATTGCAAAGAGGGTCAAATTCGCGAGGAAAATAGAGAAAAGCATTGAAAAGGTCATGACTTGTATGGATCATGTTTATACTACCTTGGCTTATGGCTCATTAGCTGAAGATACCCTTCTGCCTGCGTGGCATCTGGTGGCTTGGTCTGAGGCTGAGCTCTCTTTGATGGTGCTGCGCCTGTACTTAAGTTGTGTATTATTCGGTAATCGCTCGGTAGAGATCATGGTTGGGCATCTTTCCAGCGGCTGCTCCCAGCAATGGTTAGTCTTGTACTACCTGCCTGCTTAAGACCAATAACACGTTATCTTGAAGCGCTCAATAAGTACTGGGGTTGGGAGTGAGTACTGTTAGTCGCTACTTTTGCTTGCCAGCAGCATAATTTTAACCGCTAGAAGAGGGACACAGCAAAAGGATAGTGCTTGTGTGTCATGCGCCTGCAGGGCAGAACAGGGTGCCATGCGCCTGCTATGCGCCTGCTGTACGCCTGCCGTGCGCCCATCAGACGCCAAATAGAGGCCATATAGCCGTCCGCGGGGCATTAATAGAATCAACACACTCTTTACACATACTCAGAGCTTGTCGCTTATTTCATTCGTCTTTTTCGTGTTAAGCCGTGGCCGTCCAATATTGCGCGTTTCGAACCACACTTGGTTGATGTATCCCCACTGACTCCTCTGACAGAGCATAACCTTACTCAATTTTCTTCTCGTACTCTACTACGCACGTAATTGTTACCAGAACATCCTGTTCCGGATTCTAGAGCGTAGTCTGCTAAGTAAACCTGGGTCGATTATCCCTTTCACTCAGCTGATCCACATTCGCATGGTTTGATATTGTCAACTACATCCTCCTGGCTCAATCTCACTCCACTTGATCCACCAGATAATGAGATTTCGTTAAGACAGACAACTCCGAATCTCTAGAGTTAAAGCACCGCCGATGTAGGAGGATACTGCCCACTAAGAGTGATTCTAGGAGATTTGAGATTAGGGATGATAAGGCCTATAATATAAAATTACACCTTATAAGTGGCATTTTAAGTACCTATAAGATAAGGACTATCTAGTAACTAATTTAGGCATCATTAGATGCTGGCTCCTTACACTATTAATTGGCGGGTCAACTTATCTTCAAGCTAAAAACCTAGCAGCGCCACACTGTCCAGGGGGGTCAACTACTTTTGAAGCACGACTCCGTAGGGTTTCACTGTTTCTTACCAGAAGGTTTAGAAGAGGAAAGGTTGACATTTAGCTGCTCCATACTAGTGTGACATCCTCTTACTCGAGAACCGTTTCAAGATCATGCATAAGTGGATCCTTTACTTTCATTTCGAACACAGTTTTATACCAGGCCCAACGGTATCATTCACTCATGATGAAACTCAGTTTGTCGATGGTGTTCAGTAGTATGTTTGGAATAAAACTGATGGGCATAATTGGCGAAAAATTGAAAGCACAAGCATGGCAGTTGACGAAGTATAAAGAAATGAACATGCGTCTCAATGCAAAGCAAAGTGAATATCCTGAGAATCGTGTCTCACAGAGTCTAACAAGACTTTCAACGTCCACGAAACGTCTGGATAACACTATCCTCAATACCAAATCACACTTCTGATTATGGCTGAAATTGCTGCGGCCGCTGGATGTAAGTCTTCATCTCATAGCACATTAAGAGCAAAGTCTAATCTGTCTAGTGGCAACCGCTGGTGTCGGGATTGCTGCTATGATAGTACAGGGTGACCCCGTTGATAACATGCTTATTCTTCGATTTTCTGATGGTGAATTCGATGAAAATGCAACCAAGATTTTTCAGTCCAGGCTCCAAAATGATTCAAAATTTCGACAGATTGCCATTACATGGCAAACCGAGTTCGAAAAACAATCACGCACACCTGGTGGAGCACAGACTGCCGGACGTAGGGCCAAGCGCTTGGAGATGATACTGAGGCGCAGTCCTGCACGACCAGCACAAGGTTCGCCAAGCAAACAAGGACCCGGATCTGAACGACAACTTAAAGGTCAACAAGGCCGTGGCACACAGAAAACCCCAGGATTTACGGCATCCCAAGAACTACATGGCCCACAGGGCCAAAGTAGTATTCAGGGCCGGACCCTGTCTCCGAGAGGCCATGGAAAGGCTGACTGAGGATATCTGAATCTTTGTCAAAGTGCGTGTGGAGCGTTGAACTACAGGGTCAAGTTTAGCATTTGGCTGTTGAACAAATGGTTGTAATCCACTGTGGAAGCTGTACGAGGATATGTATGAACGGTTCCGCTCTGAGTCGAAAGACAGCTACTCCCAAATAAGCGATTGATACCTGTGTAGGATAATAAAGAGATAGGTTGAGACTTTTGTGGTACAAGTATATATCAAACAATCTGTAACCTGCGCCAGCTTGCTTCCGCCTTCAAGAACCATTAAGAGCAATTGGTTGGCACACTATATCCTCTTCTTTCATCACAACAACGACGACATACTAGAGCGTCTACAGCAATTGGTAGTACTAGTTGGGCCACTCGAAGTCTGGGTAATAATGCTCATGGCGCTCGAAATCATAAAAGAGGGCAAGGCTATGGTGATTCTGTAGCGCCAAAATTCTGGCAGAAAGTCACCAAGATGGAGCCATCGATGAGCCGACCTTTTGGTAAGTGGACTTGTTAGATAGTTGGATTTATTTGCTTGATTAGCCTTCCGCCAGGGTCGGAGTGAGGCCACTCATTAGACCAGATGCATTTACTGATAGGGGCCCCTCAAGAACGATTGCATGGTGTTGTAGCTGGTCTTTGAGACCTGTAGCGTATGAAACGACTGCAAAACGAAGAAGTTTGGGGTTACCTACCTGGAAACCCGGGGACTGTCGTACCAATGATCTAAGATAAGACTGGTGGCAAGGTATGAAATCCACTTATAAGCGGCGCTGCATTATTAACGACCTGGAGCCAGAGTGAGAGGCAAATGGTGATCAGGAGGAAGACTCCGTTTGATATGATGTTGGCAATGACAGCACAGCAGACGATAGAATTCCGGAGCAGACCAATGGCCAGCATGGCGCTCTCACCTTGAAGAATTCCAGCCAAGAAAGACTCAGAAGGTTCCAGCTACGGCGAGGAACAACCTTATGATCGTTAGCGAGCTCCACGGGTATGTAACGCCTCTCCATTCCAGTGCTACAAGCAGCATTGTGACTGCTGGTGTGAAGATGGCGCAGCAGGGAGATGGAGCCCATCTACCCGCTCTTTGATTAAGGGTTTCGAATCGACTGCCCTCTTCGCACCTAGAATACGAATGATGGTAAGAGTGATGAATTTTACCACTTCGATAGGTAGATTGAAGTAGATTCCTGTTGGAGAATGCAAACTACACAACGAACATGCTGAGAGAAAAGAGCCTTGAAGCGATCCAAAAGCTGGGCAGCCTCCGTGGCAGATGGCTCCAAGTACGAAGGGAGAGTGCTGTCAATAGGTATGATTTAGCTCGGAGGTGATCCCCGTGGGGTCATCTGAGCTGCGCAGTCCGATCATCGAGCAGCATTGCCGACCGAAGATGCTTCAACTGCAGATTCAATATCATCTTTCTAGGCAGACTGGACCCCACCACAACCGTGACGAGGCCTAATGAAATTCTCCATTGAGATGGTTCTGAACCTGCGGATTCTCTGGCGGGCAAGGGTGCGCGAGCTATGAGGCTAGCTGCTGTACACCTGCAAGCATTGATACTTTGTTGTCAAGCCTTTCATGCAACTGGACCGTGCCCTCTGAGGAAGGATTCGATCAACTGAGGAGTTTCAAATAACACGAGCCTTCTCTTACGTTGTTAGCTTGCGTGGTTTCCTTCTCGGACCAGTCGGAACTGCAGGTATGCACTCTTTCTTCAATCGAAAGCATCTATTACCGTATTAGCTCTCGGACTGCTTGGGTTTACTGGGTCTAACAGACCTTGTTCATGGGCAATTCGCAATGCTGGTTTGTGAAGCGCATTTTGACTTCGCTGTTGTGCAGCTCTGGCAGGCTCTACTGTGGTTGACAGGGCCGGGAGTGGGCGCTGGGCTGGCCATTTCTGCTTATGCATAGATCAGTTGAATAAGATCGGGCCAGTGACAATCGCTTCAACATGCGGACAGAGAGGAGTAAGGGCTTTCCGGAAGACTGGTGGTGAGTCGTTCTCTTGTAGAGAATACACTTCACAAACCAGCCTCCACAAGACTGCGCGGCTCCTTCGTTTGTCCACAACACACTTTGACATCTGCTCTCTGCTTGACGAGATATCCACCTACAGATCGCCAGAAGAGCATAATGTCTACTTTCATAGACTGGGTTTAGCCTGTAACGGAGTAGCACAGCACTTGATTTGGAAGATGCGTAATAAATAATCACCAGTGCTTAAGCTACCTTTTACAGTGGTGGTAGCGTCCGCTATAACTGACTTATCAATGCCAGATAAGTAGATGGTATCGCAAGCAGAGTGTCCAGCGAATATGTGAGGCGCAAGCCAAGATCATTGCCGTATAAGAACGGGAAAACGTGCTCGTTAGCTTCCGAGAGAGCCAGACTGGTCTTACTCTCGCCTTGATTTTAAGACCAAGAGCAATCTCATCACTGCCAGAGCACGGTGGAAAATTTGCCTTGAATTCCTAGTTAGACCACCCATTGCTTACTGTAGGACACGTGTTCCGAGAGAATGCCCCAAAGGGCATAGTGCGGCTTCAGCCCACGATCGATCATGTGAGGTCTGAGTTCAACTGGAAAATGAAAGGCAGAGCGGTTGCCAAGAGATGATACAAAACGGGTCTCATACTAATGCCAATTAGTCTTAGGCGTTGCCTTAGCCCAACTTGAAATTGCATCAGAGGGGAGTTTGGGCGAGCAGAACAGCGTGTTTGATCGTACAAACCGCTCAGACCGCATTAGACTTTGCTGGTCAATGATTATTCTACGAAGCAGCGTCATCATCTTAAAAAGATTTTCCGTACATTGCTCCTAAATCTTGCAAGTGAACGCGCCAAACCAGTTCGATCTCAGAGCGTTTGATCGATATGAAAGTTCGGCTCAGACGACCTCTCCTCCTTCTTCTCTTGCTGTCAATTCTGTCACCTGGCCTAGCGAGATCGCCTCGAAGTGTTAAGCGCGGAAAAGGCCAGGTCTTAGTCCCTAGAGACTCCGGCGTGTCGAAGCCAGCCTCCGAACAGCCTGCGGGGCCTGCGCAGTTGAACCCAGTTGGGACCAAGGACGCGCCTGTAGATGGCAAAGATGGCAAACCACATGCTGGTCCGTTTGTTGAGACTGAAGCAGAGCGGGATCGCAAGAAGGCGAAGGACTCGGGCGATGAGGATCCTGCCATCATCACCTCGGCAGGACCAGCTAAAGAGCAAGCAGATCTACGTCCAACAAACGATGGTGTGATGGATGATCCGAACCGAATCGGTCCCAAGGACGGTACACGAGGCACTGAGGGAGGCGTAAGCGAGAAGTCGAAAGAGAGCAGGGTTGGAGGGGAGAAAAAGCCAGACCCGCCTAAAGAAGCACCACCATTGCCTCACAGCGAGCAGGAGATGATGAATGATCATCCTAGCAAGGATATGGAGAAGGACCTAGAAGAGGAGAAAAAGCTCTTAGAGGTAACTCATACCCTTTGCTTACAATTTATGCGTTAGGTTGACTAGAGATAACAGAAACCAACGGATCTACCAAGCAAACCCCATGATATACCACCTGCAGAAAATCCTTCATCACCAAAAGATGACATTCTCGAGCCGGGTAGAAGCTCCTCAGACCAAAAAAACAAGCAGACACCTTTAGATGAGGCGAATGGGGTCATTCAACCGCTCCATTCCCTTCTCCTATCTTTCACCATGATCCTCTTCTCTGAAATCGGCGACAAAACCTTCATTGTCGCAGCACTTATGGCGATGCGAAATCCTCGGATGGTGGTCTTCACGTCCGCTTTTTGTGCGATGATTGTCATGACTGTGCTCTCCGCCATGCTCGGTCATGCGGTGCCTTCTTTAATACCCAAGTCCATCACTAATTTCCTTGCCGCTGCTCTTTTTCTAGTCTTTGGTATCAAGATGCTTTTCGAAGCACGCAAAATATCTCCTGATGAGGGTGTCAGCGAGGAGATGAAAGAAGTTGAAATGGAACTAGAAGAGAAAGAGCATCAACAACGAAGAATGAGCAGACGAAGGTCATCAGTAAGTCCTTATGTTTTAGAATCTGGACGCGGAGTGCGCAAATCACGGGCAGCTACTACTCGACTGCCCTCGCCACCCGACAGTCCCTCATCTTCATCCTCAAGGGATAGCTCACCGTCTCGACAATCATTCTTGTCGAACGCCTTAGTGGGAATCAACAATCTCCTCTCCTTACTTTTGAGTCCCGCTTGGGTTCAAACCTTTGTCATGACCTTCCTTGGCGAGTGGGGAGACCGAAGTCAAATCGCTACGATCGCCATGGCTGCTGGCCAGGATTACTGGTGGGTCATAGGAGGTGCTTTGGGTGGTCATTTTATCTGTACAGGAGCGGCCGTTCTGGGTGGCGCAGCCATTGCGGGAAAGGTCAGCCTAAGAGTTGGTAAGTCTTGTGGAGTCGGGCCATATTCCCTTTATCCGCTAACACTATTAGTTACTATGGGTGGCGCCATCGCGTTTCTTGTGTTTGGATTTATATACCTTTTCGAGGCAATCTATTGATTCGGCGATTAGCGTTGCCAGTTCACGATGCGTATGCATCCAGAGCATCTGTACCATTGTGGGCTATTGGGACAAGGGCTTAGTGTACGCGCATTCTGTCGCTATCGGAGCCCGCAGGATCTCGAGCAATGCATTGCAGGGCGTCGCAAAAATCTCTGGGTCTTTGTCTTTGTTTGTACGACGATCGATACGTCTATCGTCTTCAGATCGAGCAGCGTCGTTGAGGGAGCGTGCACGATAGAAAAGAGCCAAAGATGGGGGTAGAGCACCATGGGATTAACTGAGGACACTCTTCAGGCCCAGATGCTTATCTGGGATCAGTTGGAACAGCGACGCCGGCGCTGAACAGAGTCCTTTGCACTCGATACTTGGGTTCACTCCTCGACATGTCTCCCCTGACTCTGATGAGTCGCGCCTGATTCATTCCCGCTTCGTGCCCCCTTTCTCGCTCGATCCAAAAATGCCTGCTGCGGTTGCCACTCTATTCACAAATAGGAAGCTGCTTGTGCCTACATGTCCCCACACCATGTCATTCCAGTTCGCGACGTCAAAGAACATATTTCCACCCAGACCAGCATAGGTGGCGTAGATATGGCCAAGATCGGCACAGGCAACAACGAGGAGATAATTTCGCGCGACTTGAGGGCTCGAGAAGAAGCAGCATAGGATCGCCAAGCCAGCAAGGAGTAGATATATGTTCCCAGTCTGCAAAACGGTTATGGTGGAGTTAGCAGATGTGGGAATTGTAGCAGGTGTGCCAGGTACTTGTTTGTTTGCGAATTCTTGAGGGTTTGTGAAGGCGGCGTAGGCACCTGAAAGTCTAGGGAACGGGTCAGACTGCAAGCAGGATGATGGGTAACGCTATATTACAGCAGGACAGGCTCAATTACACCAAACAGGACACGGGGCCAGATGGGGAGGACAGGCGGCATCTTGGAAAGAGGTGTAATTTCAGAGGAATGGATATGAATTCTCTTCCCTACAACATCATGGACTGCTCAGTCGAGGTGATATATAGAGTCCGAGCTTCTTAGCCGGGCCCCGACCATACGTAGTAAGTTCGGCCGGGACGGCCTGCGCCTCAATGGATCCTTCGGGGTGGAGGCCGCAACGCATTTGCTGTCCAATTCCGTCTTCAACTGTGGAATGCCTGTACCAAAGACATAAAGTGTATGGGAACCTGATTTGATAAACCCCATTAGACTGGTTTCTGGGCTTGAAAGGGCATTTTCGGCGTGATCTACATCAAGTAGCGTACCGTGCTCAGTCCCTTGGGAAGATGAATTCCAATTGGGGAGGAGACAGCTTGGCGTAAAGTTGGCCTTCCAAGGTTCTGTACTACCTGAATGAATGTAATCGTCACGGCACACGATGACACTTTATAAAGTACATGGTTAGCTATGCTGATGTCGTACAAGGGAGCCTGCAGGCTGCGCGGCCTTACTTTATGGCGGGCTACACCATGTTAAACATCACTTCCATTCATATGGCGCCATGACTGCCTTTCTCGAGCCGTTACCTGGCCTGCTGGATGATCCGTTGCTTCATCTACCAGATCTTCCTCCGCGTACAGATGTCCGAATCCCTCCGCTTCGCGACCCTTTTCCTTCCCGAGCCTTGACTGTCTTGTCACCTCTCGAGCCAAACGCTCCAGATGGAAAGCAGATACAAGGTGGCGTCAAGCTGGGGTGTAGTAAAAATACATCCCAGGCAGAGCGAACAACTCCAACGATAACACCGGCCGATGTCATCTCTGCAAGAGACACCAAGAAACCCAATCTGGCAATCAGTGCGCTGGTCGAGTCAAGTTCTACCAGTCAACTACCAAGATTATTTACACCATCATTCGTGAATCTCGCAGCGGTTGAGAACAACTCCTCCTTTCAATCATGGCCTGCCGAATATTCCCCTTCCAAACGAGTCAAGCTAGATCACGAATACCATGGTGATTATGTACAGCTTCCAAAACCTCAACAGAAAGAAGCCAGCAAGCGTATACCACTGTTGCCAACCATCGTCAATGGGATACATGAGCCTCCACCGAGCGCTGCTTTACTTCCACCCATGGAGCTTGAAGAAGTAAAAGCAATGCTTGATAGCATCTCCGAGCCCCTCCCACTTCCTCCGGAAAAGATGCTCAATCCCGAGCCTGAACCAGCGGACACAGTGAATCATCATAAATTCAAGTCTTCTAGCCCTACCGAAGAGATGGACATGGCAAGAAATATTAGCACAGCGGCCAACCATAGGCCCCAGAGGACGTGGAAGAAGTGGAGTGAGGAAGAGACACAGCAGCTGCTTAAAGGCGTTGCAAAACATGGGGCTGGCAAATGGAAAGATATCTGCGCTGACCCTGAGCTGAGGTTTCGTGATCGCCGGCCTATGGATTTGAAGGACCGCTTCAGAATCTGCTTTCCCAACACCAACAAAGAGAAGATGGAAGACGTCGGCCCTTCTGCTAGACCCGACAAACAGCTCACTTTCAATCCTGGGCAGGCGCGAAACAACAATGTTGGGCATAACCTGCCCAGCTCGACAGACACCCTTTCCTCACCCCCATCGGATCTTTTACCAAACCATCCTTCATCGAGTCATTCCTACCAAGTCCCCAGCATGCCCTTGAACCTCAAAGTCACTCCATCCGATTTCGCCATTGCAGCCAAATCCCGCGCCAGCCAACGAGTCCGCAAACTCTGGACTGAAGAGGAGCACCAAAACCTGGTCAAAGGATTCGCCAAACACGGCTATCAATGGACGGCAATCCGCAACGATCTCGAGCTGAACCTCTCCCATCGAAAGGCAACCGATATCCGCGACAAGTTTCGCAGTCTCTTTCCACAGCAGTACATGGATGCCGATAGCGGGCCGCCTGCGGGCAGGAAGAACACCACCAGCGCCGGTGGCGTGAGCTCGAAGAACAACTCTATGTCGTCAAATTCACAACCTGCCACCGGCGTTCGACATATCAACTCGTCGAATCCGATGAGTGATAAGCGCAAGCCAAGCGCGTCATTCGCCCCCATTCCCATAGCAGTCACAACTACGAAACCACTGCATCTCAGGACGGATGAAAGTCCCAGAGATATCACCACCAGCGGCGTCGAGGCTCTAGAGATCACCACCATCACCACAAGCACTACTCAAGAAAGTTCTTCCGCAGTGCCAAACCTCACCCTCCCACCACTGGCGCTCGGAGACAATGACTGGGACTGGGGCGATAACAAATTGGCGCCCTTGTTGGATTGGGAGGAGTTTGGCCTGTAAAATATGGGCACATAGCATCTTGGATATGGATATGGATATTGATATTGGCATGGGCATGGGCATTGGACATACGGGAATTACTGGACAGCTGGCACGCAACACTTGGCATGTGATTAACAAGGCAACAGGAAAGGGACCGGGCACGAATAAGCACAAAGCGCATCAGACAAGGCAATGAAAATAAGGGATACCAGGGTATCGCATCAATACATGTCTGCGATTCAAAAGGGATAGGGCAGGAATAAAAACACAAAGCACAGCACAGCACACAAACTGGCAATCAGGCAATGCAGGGAAACGGCAAGCAGGGATGGTCAGCGTCTGGATCTGGATATAGACATGGGATATATGGGGGTATGTTCTGCAAAAACAGGTGTCACTGAGCCCTTTTCTAGTTAGTTCCTTTTCTATTGTGCTTTGCTTTGCTTTTGCTTTGCTGCGCTTTGCTTTATGGCTTGCAGATATAACCGTCACTACTTAATAGGTTAGGCATATAATTACGAACATATTACCGTACGTTCTAACTAATTCTGCTACTTACTATTCTGCTACATTGCGGGAGGGGAGAGGGGGGTTTGGCCAATGAGGAATCCTCAGGTAGTATAAACATGGATGGGGATTTCAACAGGGGTTTTTTTGGGGGGGTTGGATTGGATTCGCTTGGCTTGGAGGGTAATAGATAGTAGAGCATTAAGAAGGGAATGGGGACTGTGTTCGGGTATTATCTCAGGGCCTGGAGCTACGAGTTACGAGTAAGTTTGGAAGTGGAATGGGGCATTCTACGTAGTGCTGTCTGGTAGGTAGGTACCCCAGGGGCGTGGGTTAGCATGGCACATCCCGTTTATTGAGTACCCACCAGGAGGGAGGAGGATCTTCGTTCACGTATTTTATGGGATAGGTACATGTTTTTTTTTCTCGATTGAACTATTCCAGGTCATAGAGTTATAGTATTTTCCCTCCTTTGCCTTTGGCGCTGACAATGGCACTGGCATTTGAATTGGTTCAGACTGGACAGAGTAGATAAGAGTAATACTGAACGCATATCGGATCAACCCAAGCCTAGTACTTACTCCGCTGAGAACTCGCGCCTTCGCTGGATGGATTGACAGAACGACAGAAATGAAATATAGTAAGCAGCAAAAGTTTTTCACATCGGGGTGTGTTTTGTTAAAACCAGCCTCAGCGGTAAAAGCATCGGAATCGCTGTGTTGGTTGCCCCCATCTTCTTCCTACCGCCGCGACCAGCCCATTTCCCATTTGCTGCGCCAAACATGAGGGTCATTGGCAAGTGCTGCTGCGCTCACCACGCGTTCCGGTCCCAGTTTGGATCTGTGATAAGTAAAAATAAACCATTAGCTCTGATCTTGAAAAACCCATCATTCACACCTCTCTCTATGCCCTTAGTATCTCCAGCAGTAAAAGAGCTTTCACACAATGCTCTTCCCTCCCTTTTCCTTTCCCTCTATGCGTCTCCCCTTTTTTCCCCCTGAAGCCCACTATAAGAAAAGGAAGAGTAAAGCTCACCCTGTATAAAACTTCCCAACACCTTACTCCCCGTCTGCAGCAAGGGATGAGTGGCAACGATATACAGAAACCTCTGCAAGCCTTCCCTGCGATGCTCGATCACGTCATCGCTGAAGCGATTCGTAAACACCTTCCCCGGCAGCGGCGGGATCGTGACCCTCGCGCTCTCGCGTTCGAGGATGTCGCGGAAATACTCAAAGTCGGAGTAGCGGCGCCGAACGACGGATTGATGCAGCTTGAAGGCGGGGATGTTGGTGCGGGTGTGGATCTCGTACGAGGTATACATGGTGCGTGGCGAGGAGCCGTGGGTTTGTGGGTTCTTGACCTAGGGGGTGGAAGGGGAAGGGAATGTTAGTATTGGACTAGAGAAAAAAATTATGGCGAGCGATGAGGTCTAGGGTTTTCCAGATGAAGCGAATTGAAGGAGTGGTGACAGGTGTGGAAGGGGACATGGGCACGACGACAGAACAATACTCACTTCGATCTCGAGTTTGTTCTCAGGCTCCGCATATTGATCGGTGGCGGGGTGAGAAACCGGGGTTGACATGGAATACATTGTGGCGATCTACCAGCTGTTGCCTGCTTGTCGTTGTTATTGCGGTGGTGGTGGTGGTGGTGGTGTTGGCAGCAATTGACGAGATTGGTTGTGCTGATGGACACTTGGTGAAATGGCTCCCCTGGATGGTCTTCCTTCCGTCTAGAGGATGGTCCAAGACAAGAGAGCTGCTCTCGAGAAGTATTCAGTCGTGGCCGCACTCGCCTGGGTTGATCACGAAATGATGTATGCGTATGCGAAAAGGTGGGGTCGTGGGTAACGGTTTATGCAAGGGGGACGGGGAAGAAATATAGGGCTGAATGGTCAAGGCATGAAAGACTCTTGCCGATGCGAAACTATGCGCAACTGCGCAACTGCGAAACCGCGAAACTATAGGTGGGAGATGAACTCATTCACTTGTATTTTCTCTTTTATTTTCTCTTTGCTTGTCTGAAATGCCAGATCAAGCCGTTTTTCACTGGGAAACCACCAAGGCTACAGCCCATTCTCTATCGACCTCGCCGTCTGTGCGTCATGTTCTACCATTATGAGCACATCTAGAAGAAGATGCAACAGCAATTGGTCAGAGCAAGAAGCCCAATACATAAATACATGCTGTGGCGCAAGATGACACGCGACACGCCTCAACATATCTCGATTTCTCTCTGCTCAAAATGCCTCAGTACGTCATCTTCCATAGCATCAACCCGCTTCTGCTTGCATTCCTGCATAATATGAAAGTAGCCAAATCTTGAAAAGGATCCTGTGCGTACATCTGGAGGCCTGAGCAGAAGTCCTTGATGTATGCAATGGGGCTTCCCTTCACTACTTACGAGCCGAGAGCATATAACAGCGCAGAACAGCGATATGTTCGACGCTTCAAGCGGCGTGTCCTCCATGGCGACGATTGAATTATCGAGCGCATCTGACTCCAATTTCCCGTAATCAAGAAGGTCGACGGTTTTGCGGAATGTGGCTTGCATCAAGAATGCCTTCAGCTTGACGAGGCCCTTCACGCGATACTGATTAACTGCAGCAGGATCTTCCCACACCGTAGCAGCGATGAGTGTGGCAAGTGGCTTGTAGGCGCCACTCGGATCCTGATTCTCTGTGCGCCACGGCAAAATTATGGATCCATCCAGAGAAGCCCACGACCAAGATGGTGCTCGCGCCGATCGCCGCTTGTCGAAATGCGCATAAAATGGTCGAAGTCTACTACCAAGCCTGCGATGCCAAAGCAGTGCTGCCGGAAGGTGTGACCTCCACAGGCCCGCTAGGTACTGGTCGTCAGATGCTTGCTGCAATATGTCCACCACCCCGGATAAAGCTACAAGTTTGTCGGTGGTTTGTGTGAGCGAGAGGCAAGAGTAATCTCTTATCACATACTGCCAGAGGTTGTAGAAACTTGGCGCATCAGCATGATCATCATCACGAATGGGCCCACTTGGAGTAGTCCCAGCCTGGACCTGGCTCACATAGCGACGAAGAGAAAGTTCATCTACTCCATAATGACTGATGATATTGACTGCTGGGTCATAGATCACGCCATGGGGCTGAGCTTCGCACGCATCGAGCTGCTGACATCGCCAGAAGATTTGCTCATTTGCAAATTGCAATAATCGTCGTGATAACAGACATTCTTGGAGCACCCAACCTCTCTGGTTTAACGGCGCATGCATGACTTGGTCGACGTCCAAGCTACAATCTGTGATGACGACTAAATGATTTACATCATCTTTCAAATTTGTCTGAACAATGCAGGGTGTGTTGACAACAACATCTCGACTCTGAAAGAGACCCCCATAAGGATTTGATGATCCAGTAGCCGCAATGTTGCAGACCGCATTCGAATAGATGCCTGACATCTTACACGACTCTTGGCGCCAGTCTTGCCAGGAGTCTTGCATAATGCAGAGCGAATCGATCCACAGCAGTTGACAGCCCAGCCGTCTTGTCACATAGAGCGCTTGTTGGAAGGTTTTTGGGAGCACGCTTACTGGCATTTCTTGTCTCAGTCTTTCGAGGTTCGTAGATGTTAGCGTGAGAAAGGATGACCCTCCCCAGCAATGACTGAGAGTCATGTATTCGATATCGTGCGGCTTGCGCATGGAGAGATCATCGCAAGTAAGAATACGCCATCGAGAATTATGACTATGGCCGACGTCAATCAGGCGGGAAGGGACGAACCCCAGCTGAGGTGAGATGGCTCCGCAAGTGCTGTGGCTCGCACGACATTGTTTGTACCATTTGGTGGCCATGTCGAGACTGCCTGGGGACGATGTGGATTTATCCAGATCGATTGAGACTGTTTCTTTGGTCTTTGCTGATGAGGGGTTGAGTTAGCAAAGGAGTTGCGCACACACCACCAGAGAAGTCATTGCAAGGATAAAGTTCCTTACCATTCCGCGGACGGATAAGCATGTGACGTTCAGTGATAAGTTGAATACGGACGGCGTGATGGGTGATGAGCCGGAACGTGAGTCCAATTGTGTCTCCCGTTCCTTGTCTCATGCTGTATTTAGATATGAAACCATCTACCCCTCCAGTTGCTTCGAGTCCTTCGATTCCTTCGAGTTTGTTGAGTTTGCCATTCGCGAGAACGGCTCGCTTAAGAGCAGAACATATGAAGCATCTTCGCCGTACGCCCTGCATCAGATCAGTAACCCAGTAAAGGTGGTACCTCAACGACCCGTCCAGCTTCAGATTGCGTTCCCCTGTGAAGATTTCTTGACAGTAGCTGCAAAGCATGATTGTATTGTCCTGATGTCTTTCCAAAGCAAGGTCGTTCGCTCACTACTACATATCTATTGTTGAATCTTGGCAAGGCTGGAAGACCAACGAAGGTGCTGAAGGTGCTGAAGGTGCCTGTGTAACCAACATCTCTTGGCAGATGATATAATGCGTCTGCTGTGCCACATAGACTTCGTCATGTGCATTTGTTCGGTGGATGATAAATGTGTAAACAGTGTAAATGAGCAATAATAGGGATAGACATGTAATCAACACAGGCTCCAGCGCAGGGGGGGTCAGATTCATTGCGTTTTATCCGATATTTAGCCAACCAAGCAAAAAACTTCTCGCGCAGAAACGGTTCAATATCGGTTAAAGAGCAGTGAATTCTGACACCCCCTGTGCCAGTATCTTGCGTCCCGCCTTAGCTGCCAAATGTTGAGCGTGATTGAAGGAATGAGGTTCACAGTGGAATGACCTGCTGTAGAACAGCGATGAGAAAGACCCAGAGAACAACAAAGAGCCATCTTGCGCAGTATGCCAAATTCCAAGAAGGGCGATGAAGCCTCTCACATTGGTCTCAGGAACAGCGGAGCAACCCGAGCGCATATTTTACCTAAGGCTCTTCGGGGAACAATGCAAGGGTGACTTGTAATAATGATACACTAATAATCTGTGTCTCAGAACGGCAAGTCCAAATCCTCGGCCGACTCTTCTTTTCCCTTCATCCTCCTTTGCGTAGCAGGCGTAGCAGCTGCGGTCGCGTTGTCTATGAAGCTAGCGAGCACATCCAGAAATTGCTTACTGCTTGGTAAGAAGTGCCCTCCTGGATGGTAGACCACTTGAGCCTTGGCCCCGCCACCAAACGCATCGACAAGAGCTTGACAACGGCTTTCCTCAACCACACTGTCAAGACTGCCAATGAAGTGGCAGGACGGAGTCGAGACGTGGGGATCGTAAAAGGCGCGGTACCGTTCGCCTGGGGCAACGAATCCGCTGTACATGATGCAGAATTTTAGAGGCGGGTGTTGTATGTCGATGAATGAGGAAGGGAAGGGAATTGAGAGCGAGGACTGAGAATGAAAGCTTTGGAAAGCATCTTTCCGTCTTTGACCTTCCAATAGAGATGACACCATAGCGGCCAGAGCAGCACCTTGAGAGAAACCTGCCACACCATCAAAAGGTCCTTCGGTGGTCAGTGTTTTCGCGACCTCGGAGAACCCATTTTCCATCCCGAGGTATTCCGGAGGGTTTGCAGTGTTGGAACGCCTCCACCATCCACGGACTTCGACGTCATCACTATCCGAAGCATTGGAAGAATCGAAGCCAGGCACGTCCGAGGGGTCCAAGCGGAGAGGCCCGGTTGGGTAGGATAGAATTGATCCTGGAAATGCTTTTTGCAGGTGTTTTTCAAGAGCTCGCGTCTTAGCATGGAAAAGCTGTCCAGATTGTGTATAGCCATGTAGCATCAGTATTTTCGGAGGCTGGGCGCTACGGAGAGGAGGCATGATATGGTGGTCGTGGGTCCTAGTAATTCTTAGAATTTTGCATCGTATTTAAGCGCCCATCCTGGGCAACCCATAATGGACAACCCCTCGTTACTCAGCATACCATCTCCGCAAAGACCCTATGTAACCCCTAGTTCATGGGCACTCAAGCTGTTTCACTGCAACCTACTTGATGTGAGCCATCTCCGCTTTCGTTTTCGCACTGTGGATTCACATTTGACGCATCAAAAATCCCATGGTAAGCTTGAAATCAGCGTTCTTCTATCCTGCCTAGTATTACTTCCTCTGCCCTCGGCTTGTTAAGAAAGGTCTCCCAAGTTCTGACCTGGTTCAAGCCATCTACGACTCTCTAGTGCTCCAGCTCTATTAGCTACCCAGGTAGCCAAGCCTGACGTCAAACAATCGATGGCAACTCAACAAGTGCCTTCAGCTGCAACAGCCAACAAAGATCCACGGCGGGCGCTGTACCAGTCCTATATCGACTACTGCAATGCGCACGATTTCGAGGCCATGGAGAAGTTCTACACCTCGCCTATCAATATCAACGATGAGCCCTGGGCCCCCTCCAAGGTTACGGCGCAGTTCAAGCCCCTCGTTGAGGGATTTCCCGACTGGCACTGGGAAATTCGGCATTTTGCGCTCGACGGCAACTATCTCTCCCTACATTTCAAGGTCACAGGCACGCACCTAGGCACGTTCCAGGGAATAGCGCCAACAGGTCGCCGCGTGTCCACAACACAGTTCACGCTGTATCACCTCGTGGATGGCAAATATACTGATGTTTGGGACTTGACCGACATCGATTCGGTGATTAAGCAGATTCAATAATTGTCAGCCGGATTTCGGCTATATTTCGGTTGGTCACTCATTGGCCACTAATACCCCGCTTGCCTCGGCTATTTCGCAGTGGCTGTTTGGCCACGAATACTCGCCACTTTCTGTCCCTTTTTTTTGCACGCTTATTTCCTATTTACGAAGCATTTGGAGGAGGAATTTGTCATATGAGGGTCTGCTTACCACAGCTCTGTATGTATGCACGGTTTTCTGCGCTTTTTTACGCTCTTTTACGGCTAAACGTGGTCTGTTTCGATTCGATTCTGGTCTATAGCGCCAAGGAATTGCAACACTTTCGCAATGCACAATATCATGTTTGCTTCCGCCAAACCCACCTCTTCTAAGTGCCCTCAGAATGCTCGGACTGCTCGGACTGCTCAGCTGCCCCTCAACTGCTATTGCTTATCTTTAACAGCATCTTTACATCTTCGTAACTTACAGGCTCAACAACAACATTTTCTACCTCCTTTAAGGCCCTTAAGTATCTTTCTTTCTCTAGGTCTTCCGCTTCTTCTAATTACATCAATCTCTATCGAACTCT
The DNA here is from genome assembly GCF_000464535.1 of Endocarpon pusillum Z07020. Lineage (NCBI taxonomy): Eukaryota > Fungi > Ascomycota > Eurotiomycetes > Verrucariales > Verrucariaceae > Endocarpon > Endocarpon pusillum. Next base: position 48,471 of record NW_006916046.1, read on the forward strand.
CTGTTTTACATGATCCAATATTTTCCAGTTGATGGAACAGTACCGTATGATCTCTTACGAAGTCGGCAGAGAAATCTTAATGTAGCCAAACCCTGTGGGACAGCTTTCGGCTCGTGAATCTTGCCAGAGCTTGTCTTCCACCGCGCTCGCCCCAGAGGCAAGGCGCAAATGATAGCAATCTCGACATCACGGCAGTGGCCTGCTGGAGCGGATAGAAGGGCCATTTTTATCGATGTGTTTATATGGGAGAGAAAGCTGGAAGAAGCTGATGGACAATGTCAGTCATACAGACGCTTAAAGGGCGATATGTGATGCACGAAGGAGAGCAGTCATCCACGGACTATCGAGCACTGCTTTGGTTATGCTGTCCTCGAATTTCGAACTAAGTGTTTCTACGACACATCCAGACCTAAATATACGGTTGCATTTCATAGGTTATCCTTCGCATCCTTACTACAAAGACATGATCAACACTTATACCGATCCTAAATGTAAATTTGCACCTGATTTAGATGCACGGAGCACGATCTTCAAGCACAGATACGCAATGGTGGGTTTGTGGACCGAGCTTGGAGACAAAACACCGCTATGTGGTTCCGTGAAACAATGACTACCACGAAGTCAGTGTGACATAATGGTCGAACTCTTCGACTACACTGTCTTGGCGGGCCCAGCACAGTTACAGCACATCGTGCTTGATTCTCGTCTTTGAAATTGACACTCCATCGAACCAAAGAGGAAGATCCGTGGGCCAAGGAGAATTTGTTTGTGCAATCCTTACTGGCGGGTATTCCGGTGCAATATACCAGCAACGAAGGCTGCCGAGCGTCCTTCAAGTCGTCGATTAGCTCTCACTCCAGTCACTATGGAGATCACCTGAGCGTCGGTCTTGGTGTCGGTATCGGATCTCGTTTTTTGGGAGTAGGAGCAAGTGCGCAGTATGATAAACATGTATTGAGTAACAAACGAGTATACATCCCCGTGTTCCAACATGGTCCCGCTGCTCACCTCCGCTAGGCAGCTAAATCATCAATTTCCGCAAGCTACAGGAGCGGCACCATCTCTCTGACGAAAACCCGCCCATCACGGACGAAGCCAAGCGGACAATCAAATACGACGGTATGAAGGGGCTTCAAGAGCGTTTTGGAGATTATTATGTCGGTGGCTATGCCTTGGGGGGTGACACAGGAGCACTTGTAAGCGCCGCATCAGCCGACTCCCTGCTCTACAAGAAGGTCAAAGTTGTTCTCAAGATCCATATCCTATTCGCCACAATCAAGGTGACTGTTGTGGATGAACTGCGAAATACCAAATCTGCATCTCAACACGAAAGCTTAAGCGGCTATGATTCACTTTCCAACAGGTTCGTATTAGCTACCTCGTTAGATGGATCGGGACCTCAGAAAGTCCTCGCCGCTGCGGCAGATTTCGCAAGTCTCGCGCAGAGCCTTGGCTCACGTGTGGATGAAAAAATGGTTCAGGCAGGCTTGTACGAGAATGAACCATTGACGGAGGAGATATGTGAAAAGCTCTTTACATCTGGCGTTGTGGCCGAGCTTCTGTTGTTCCCTGTAGCTCAACTAAGGGATGTGTTAGTGTGGAGGACCAATACAGATATCATTTAATTAGGGTCAAAGACTGTAATATGTTGTCCTTTAGTATCAGGCCTTATATGTGCTTATAAGCTTTGATCGGATTAGGTCCACCTGTGATAGAGCCAAGGTGATAAGCAGACGACGATCATCAGTGCAACCCACTGAGGCAGGTATAAGGCAATCTTTGGGTGGATGTCGTTTGCTGCTTGATAGGTAGCTTATTATAGCCTGATTCTCTCTCTACCCACTAATGTGATGAGGATCCGGACGAGACACGCCTAGATCCCACCGACCTAAGGATTGAGCAACCGGACCTGCTTTTGAGGAAGAAACCTGCTGCCATCGCTTCGGTCGGTGGGCTATTTTAGGAGAGGCACCGAGCCACCCCGCCGAACGGTGGGGCCAGACCTATTATGGCCCAGATCCGTCATTTTCCTTAGTTGGCGTTGTCTTTTCTGCGTTGTCTCGGAGCGTCTTCGTTTCATCAGATAAATAGATGCCGCCTCTATCCCCTAGAAAGGACTTTACGAAATCACGCCGAAAGCGAGTAGATCGAATGGGGTGAGTGGGTGTATAAATAAGTCCATCTAATTCTGCCCGGATAATGTCAATTTGGTTCGAAGGAGAGCCAACGTTGATTATACCCAATCTGCGAGAATTTTACAAAGAAGGCATCATTTCCAGAACGTCATTATGTTCTCTTTGGAGCAGTGCTGGAGAAAGGCTAGGGGATCTTCTTTCATCAACTCACAGAACCTAGAACTGATTAGCTCACCGACAAAGTGTTGTTGTTGATTGAGAGGAACTTACTTTTTCCACCGTTTTTAATCTCTCCGACGTCGTTCTTGGTGGAAATGACATGATGTTTTTTGATGGTCCCTTTCTTGGCTAACTACTGTCGGTGCTGACGATAGTACTTAGCTGTCAGCAAGTGTAAATCTTGAAATTTCTGCAAGTCTATCCTGTTATCTTTTTAATCTGTGTGACACCTTAGAGATAAAAGAGGACAAGAACAGTAGAGATGGAAAAAGAGGTAAATAGATAAGATGGAGAGCTATATATAAGACTGTAAAAAGCTGTTCTGAGTAATAGTTATTAAGCGTAAGCAGCCCTGAGATGTGACTGTGTAAGATTGTTTCGAGGCTGAGAAGTGCTAAGCATCGACTGAAATTTATCCTGAGCTCCCCGTGAGGTTTAGATTCTGGGCCCACTGATGTCAACGATCAGACTCGATGTCTTCAGGAGACGAAGGTGACGAAATCAAACTAAGATGTAGTAATTGAACGAGACCTGATCAAGAAATTGAGATGGATTAGCGTCTGGGTTCATTAAATTGGTTGATCTCTTACTGCTTTTATCATCTTGGAATGAAGGATATAGACTTCTCTGGAAAAGGAGTGCTTTTAGACCAGTTGGTCCAGAAGCGAAATGAGACCTCGGAATCAAAGTGTTGTGTAAGTCTGGTTGATTATCTATGGTCGCCTATCGCTACTTGGCAGCACTAACTAGTGCTACACTTGTCTATTTAGTCGGACCACCCATAACTTATCGGTAGTCAAGAGGGCTGCTATCTCCATGTGAGCCTAACAAGTGCCGAGTCCAAAGGAGACAAGGTGATTTTCCATGTTTCTCCAAGAGCCCACAATACGCTTTAACGTGGATTACCACCTATCGTTTTCCGGCCGATGCATGCAAACATGGGAGAAGACAGCTGACGAACTGTGCTGACTAATCAATGGATCAGTGTGGAAATAGCAAGTTGTTCTATCTAATTCAGTGCGAGGAGCGCGCATTTATACGTACAAAGTTGCTATATCAAGCGAAATAGCGCGAAACGCAGATACCAAAAATACATGCGTGGCTGATGCAAAACGCGTATCAAATCTGTAACAAAACGCTGGTGACACACGTAGCAAAATAGCGCAAACTGTATTTTTGAGTTCAACAACAGCGACTCGTCTGAAAGAACGTTCGATATCACTAATGTCGCTTTTGATATCGCCTATCATGCCGCTTCCGAAATCCCGCTGGACTGTCACTGCAGAGGATGGCGCTACGTGGAACGAACTCCATCGCGAACCATTCTCTTGGGTTCAAAAGAGGCCGCATGTCGTTGCTGGGGGGAACCATCTTTTTAAGCTCCGGGGTCGAGAAGTAGAAAACCTTCTTAGCATCCAATTCTCGTGCAGAAACAGTTGCTATGCGGACAGAGTCAACGTTTCTGTACATTCCCATTGGCCGGGGTTGACCCTGTCTTCGGATGGCTTCTTCTAATGCGGCTTTAGCTGAATCGTAAAAGGATATAAAGTATGTCGGTTCACGTTCTTCCCATTTAAGGTGGGAAAGTATCTTTTTGTGGGTAATGATGTGTTGTGGGTGCATATAGTACGTATTTGGATCGCCACAGTTGATGCCATCGTCTCGAAGAGGCGTCTGAGAGAGATTATCATAGACGTGGTACAATGTAAGGTCCGCATCGTCATTGGAGCATCTGTGTGAGATAAATAGGTTGGGATCAACGTAGCGACAGAGATTGCTCATGATGAGTGGGTTTGAGAGATTTAGCAAGAGATAATTGAATTGACTGCTTCAAGTTGGACACTATTTGCTCGATTTACTTCTTTATGGGCAGGAAGTTCCATCTATATAGCCATCAGTGGGTCCGGATGTTACTGTCGGAAGCAAAGCTAAATCGCTTATGGAACGATGCTGATGTCGAACACGTCGAACAACAAAACCAGTCTCGATAGAACAGCTTCAGCTTTAAGATTTTGTTGATGCATTTGATACGAAGCTTAAAGTTATAACCTCCGTGCTCGGACAGGGTGGTGGATGGCTCAATTAAGTAGCGCTGTCGATCTTGTTGATTTGGTGTTGAAGCAACTAGCTTAACACAACAACCCAGCTGGAAATACTTCAGTACGCTGCTAAAAATTGGCCACCTCTCGTGGGCATCTAGCCAGAAAATGCAGATGGTTCGGAACCAATACTGTAATGGTACAACTTGAAGTAACTTGCGTGGCAGCAACGGAAGCTAAACTACCAAACACCAAGATGTAACACCACGTGACAATATGGGGGCTTGCCTGAAGAAGTTTGATACCTCCCCGTATCACTTGCCATCGCTTGGTTAATTCGTATTGCCTTCCCTTCTGTCATTGGTAGCTTTCCCATCCTCGTCCAGTTCATTGATCCGCTAGTTACTTTGCTTGGTCTTGTCAAACAACTGTTCAAGTACTTTCTTTGATCTTATCCTGATGTCTGGCTTTCCTCCTGGGTCTACCCTGCTCGTGTAATAATTAACTTCCCTGATCCGCTTCATCGCTTCAATTTGTAGCATTACTCCCTACAACGCGTTTCGTAGGTTTCGTGCTTGTGTCTTATCCGTCAGGTCTGTCAGTCCCTCCATTACCGTTCGGAGAGTTGCTCTCGCATCAGTCCTGTGGCTGTTCTGCACTCGTGTTCCCTGGTCGTACCGTCTTGGAGCATTGAATGAAGAACTGTGCAATAATGATCTGGTTGGAGACATTAATGAAGTTTGCGAGCCAGATGCACCAGAGTCGACAATAGGACCAGATTGGGGGGGGGGAGAAGAAACGGTTGATTCTTGAACAAAAGACCAACTGAGCCTTATCTTCCTCCACGGAATGCTCCTCCTCTTCAGTCTCCAGCACAAGCGCAGTACCAAAGAAGATCCACAGAAACAAGACAACCAAGCCGAAAACACCATGACCAACAACATTATACAGACTGATGACGAATGCCATTTTTGCATCATTGTTCGCATCATGCGGCACTGCCTGGGCAGAAATAAGAGAAGCCACAATTGTCCTAATAGCAGCAGGCCCCTGAGCAAACACAAATCTGCACTCAGCATTATCAGGAGGCCCAACCATTGCCGCATAAGGATTTGCCGCCCTCTCGGGCGTGCTCACTCCCATCCCAACCACAAACATAGCGGCTACCATGCCAGCAAAAGTCATTCCCCCCATCATCCGTCCTGCCCTTGCTGTACATCCATTCTTTTTCTGCCTTTGGAACGATATGTGCCGTTTCGGTCCCCAGCGCGAAGGCCGTCATCCTGCAGGTCTTGTCACGTGCGAGGATATCGCTCGAGGCATCTGTGGCACGATGTACGGTTCTGTCCGGTGCAAGAGGGATCCTGCAGTCGTTCCAGGGCGACGGAAGCTGTCCAGGGTTAGGGAGATACCACCGTCTGAAAGAAGGGAAAACCGGGTACGGCTGGTCGGAACCTAGGCAATATTAGCTGAGCCCTCAGACGAGGTAAAGGTTTTCACTAGGTGCTTGGAAGAAATATCCCTCTTCACGATATGGTAGCTGTGATTCAGTCACTCGGTTAGCTCCTGCTTCGTCGGTGGTGAAGAATCCATCATTTGGGTTACAGGCGATGATGGCACACGCTGCGCGCGCAATCTCGTGATCTATAGTGTCGTTCTCGTCGCAGGCAGGCAGAATAAGGAATGTCTGTGCTTCAGCTCGGTATCTAGGATGATGGAACTTGATCTCTTTGGCTATGCCGGAGACGAGAGACTTTCCGTCATGGGCCTGCAGGCTGGGATATGCAGGGCGAGGTATGGATGTTACCTTGTCAGAGGATAGCTGACGAATAATGGGGACTGCAGCTTTGCCGGGAAGAGTGTGGTGTTGAGGGTCATTTGTTGGTACATTCTGTGCTTTCAAGCATCCCCGTATTTGGGGTTTCGATCATCAGCCATCGCTGCGTGTAACGGTTCAGAAAGACCTCGAGTGAATCAAAGATTCTCCACGCAAATCGATAGAACAGGAAGCCAAGGGAGACTTCTGACAGCGGTTGCAGGCATACGTCATGATAAAACAGCATCATGTCTGAGTCGATATTGCGCCCCAACACGTAGGTAACACAGTTGGTAGTTCGACTCTGGCCCTCGCCCACCCGTCTCGGCACGAAGTGAACATCGCCTCGTAGGAGAAGCTTGTTGCATCTGTGCCGCCCCGCCCATGGCGGAATTCCCCGCAAAAAAACAGAAGTAGGCCAGCCACAAACGCCCAGCGGTAAACCCATTTTCTGATCATGGGTCCAGACATCAGCAGCGGACACACCAGGTAGGCGGCATAGTAGCCTGTGGCGAGGAGGGGGCGCGCTTGCGTTCCAATCCCATGATCTGCCGTACGTGGAAGTTCATGGTGTCCAGGAGGCCATAGGCGAAGCCCCAGAGGAAGAAGAGCGTTGAGAACAGGAGCACGGCGCACCATTGGCGGCGGGTGGTGAAGGGGGGGCATCTTATGCCGGCGTTAGTAGTCAAGGGTTTTAAGGGAGGAGAAGGTGAAAGAGGAGGGGGAGATTGAAATGGAAGACATTTTTGTGGGTGCCAGGAGATTGCAGTGTGATTTTGAGGAGTGGAAGGACAGGTGGTTTGTTGAGCTGAGAAGACAGTCCTTGGGACTATGAGAGGAGGTCAAGGAGGGCGCTGCATCTTTCCACAGATTCAAGAAAGAACTTGCATCTAGAGACAGGAAGGGAGCTCAAGGAGGTTGCTGGTATCGAAACGCAGAGGTAGAAAGAATGGTAAGAAGCAAAGATGGAAGTCGTATGTATCTTTTGTAGTCTGGAAAGAGTGTTCAAGTGCCAATTGACGTATGTTAATACTTTTTTGGAAGTTGTGATCTGGAAAAGAGAGAATTCCAACATTCAGCGGACAGTAGACCCCATCTGTATACCCCTCTGGAGAATTTCCTTCCGTAGATTGATCTGCACAGCATACCAGGGACCCGTCAGTGCTCTACAAGTAGTGCGAACAGTCAGAAAGCTACCAGTATGTTGCGTGTCAATGGGTACTATTTCAGAAAGTATAACTTGGAATAGGGATCCTAGACTTCCTCCGGGCGTGGATATCGAGGTGTAGCGGTAACTTGGATGGAGTATGCTGTATAGCTCGCTTCTGGGAAGAGACGGGTCCTTGTCAAGACTCCGCTGTAGTCAAAGGATGCAGATATGGCGCAATATGGGATCCCCAGATCCACTTTGAAACTAGAATAAAGACAAGAAGAGCGGTCTTCCTTCCCTAGATCCACCTCGAGGAAGCGGGGAGATCAAGCAGAAGCAGAATCACAAAGTTCAGGGGTTGCTACGGTCATCTACCTGCGCGCGCTTCGACAGTCATTGGATCTGTGAGACTGCACAAAGCTGATGGTCTCTTGGTCAGCAACGAGTCCTCAGACCCACATTAAAATCAAGACCGGTGGTTGGACACTGGGAGAATCAAGGCAAAGCCAGGAAAGCAGAACTCGGATACAACAGTGCTGAAGTCCTCTCTGCGCCGTCACCTGTGTTTGCTGTGTGTGACCACTTTGACACAACCTGTGAGCAATGAGGTGGTCAGACCGACCTGGAACACTCACTAATTATGATCAAGAGAACCGGAATGCCTAAACTAGTAGCAAAATCCAAAAACTGCTTGGTACCTACAGGAGCCTTTCGAGGCCAGGCCTAGGATTGCAGATCTAATCCTCTGCTGGCGCTACTCCTGCACGCCTCATCATGCCCACTGCAGACCTTTGTGTCTGACTTTGGCTTTGGCCCTGGATCCTCAACTCATAGCTCTCACCTCTTTCCAACGTATCGTCGATAGTACTTTCCTGACCACTGAGCGGGTGGCTTGTCTGTACGCCACCTTCAGTCGGCCCGAGGCCGCTGTCCCCATTACCGTTGCTGCCGGGATCCTCGCCATACGCTCCGCCAACACTCTCCATCACAAATGCGCCAGCAGTCGGCGCGTCCAGCGCACGGAGCTCCTCTGGCCGGAACCACTTGGGCATGAGAAAAGTGCGAACGGGGATCAGGAGGAGGATGAAGACGGGAAAACCGATAGCGGCGATGGACTGGGTGATGGCAAATGTGGCTGCGAACCCTAGTAATTCGATTGATACGAAGATCCATACCGAAGATCTGCGCTCCAGACGGGCAAGCTGATCGGAGCCTTGGGTGAGGGACTTTTCGCGGGCTAGGAAGAGCATCTTTTGGGTGATGCCGTTGCCGACCAGTGCCTGAATGCCCATCACGAAGAAGAGACCAGCTAAGACTCCTTGTGGGATGAGATGAAGGACAATGAGAAAGGGGCCGGTCATGGTTCCAAGGGTGAGCAAGCCTTGAGCGAGGTTGCTGACACGCTGTTCCACAACGTGGTCGACGATACGACTTGTTTTGCCCTTGTTGGTTTCGTCTGAGTCGTTGACTTGGCGAGTGACGCAAAGCGAGTTGGTGTGGAAGGGAGCCTGAGGTATTAGGCCATTGGGAAAGGGAACACCGAGAATGCCTGCGATGAATGTCGTGAGGCCCAGAAGAAAAATGTCCCAGTGGAACCCGGGAGGTTTGCGAAGTGGAAACTCTGTACCCTGGGCTATTAGTGAGGACACTGCTGAAAGTAAGCCACTTGCCCCTAGCACACCAATGGAAAGAGGTCGCTCACCATTATGGTCGAACCAGAAGAGGATGGTCAGAAGTAAGGCAAAAGGCATAGCAAGGAAAATGTTTCCAACAGAAAGATCCCAGAAAGGAATCATCCAGCTTCTATCTGTTGTAGGGACAAAGGCTTTGCTGACAGGCAGGGTCTCGACTTGGACGTCCTTCATGTGGCCATAATGGACGAAGCCGGTAAAGAAGATGATTGTAATGGGTGTGCCGTAGTCCTCAGCGAATTTTCGAACATGCCGCTGAAAGAGATTACTCTCGCCCAGAACTCCACAGCCATAGGCGAAGCCTAAGACAAGTAAAGAGATGGTCACCGAGAGAAAAGCTGATTCGCCTCCAGCAGCTTCCCGCTGCATGGTCAGCACCTGAATGCCTTTCTGTAGATAGATGAACGCTACATAGAACCCAAAAATGTCGCATGAGAATCGGGTCACATATGTAAGGGCATTGCATGAATTGGTGATTGCTAGTATCCAGTGCATTATCATAGCCCATATGCCAATCCAACACATGAAGGCGAAGTAATTGATCCCCTGGGGTACAACAATATCGTAGACTGTGTAGTTGAAGACCGTGATTGGACCTGACAACATCAGCCGAAGTAGCTCCAAAGGAAAGCAGAAGCTCTTAATTACCAGTCACACCAACAATTACCAAAGGCTGCGCAGCAGCCAGAGCGAACACGATCGACCCGATCACGGAAGCGAGAAGCACTTCGTTAACGCCATAGCTCATATCGGTTTTTGAAAACATATCCAATGAAAAGGCAAGGGCCGGGAGGATGCTGTAAGGTTGGTAAGTTGCCAGGACTAGGCCATTACAACTCGCTATGCCAAGTAAATTGCATATCAAGAGAAGACAGGGTACATGCAGACGAATGACCATGCATTGGGAATTCAGACTGGGACATTGCAGGAGTGGTTTCCCAATTCAAGTGTGTCGAGACTTTGTTGGGACAGCCGATGGAAGGGACATCAAGATGACAGAGATGAACGACAGAAACGAGATGCACAGAACTTTGGCATAGATTCATACTTCGCGAAATACATATAGATGGTTGCAGGGATGACACGATAATCCCAAGCATCTTGCCAGTCACTCCAATAGTATGGCGCTCTTCTTTTGACATCGTCGAGCATACCACGGAAGACTCTAATTCTCCACCATTTGGGCTGTGTTCGAGTCGACGCGGCACCTCTCTCACCGACATCCCTTGAAAGGCTTTCGCTCTCCTGATCCGGCGCCGAGTGTTGGCTGCGACGAGCTGCAGGTTGATGACGCCTCAACCATGGCTTCATGTGCGGGTGCAAGCGCTGAGAGCGGGCACTCAAGCTTAGTGGTACCGTATGGGACGCTGTGGTCTCGACTTGGGTCGCCATACTCCAAACGCTATGAATTGAAAAAAAAAACACGAGGTATGTGCTTGGAGGTCTAGCAAAGGGTGAAGGAGCAAGCGTCTTAAGAGGACTTCATGACTTCTATTAATAGAACCGGATTGATGGCCGGCGCAGAGAATTGCCATTGTCAAAATCCTTGGATAGTCCTTTTAGTGGCATCTGAAGCAATGTCCATTGGTGGTTATGATCTTACCAGGCTCGGAGTCGCAGGGGTAAGGACAGCTACCATCACGTATGGGGAAGAGGTGAGTGGTTTGTCGATCCAGTCCATTTTGGTTTGCTTTTAATCGCCAACTTCGCTGCCGCTGCCGAGAGGATGCCAAGTTCTCAGGCACAACCGGGAGGTTGGTGTGTGCGGGAGCGGCAGCAGCACCAGCACCAACATCCAAAAAAGAGCTGTGTGCTTAAGTACTCCAGTGAAGTAAGTTCCTGGGCGCTCTGTAACTCGGCGTATCTGATGGCGATGCTGCCGCCGGTAAAACATGTGGAGGATACCGAATTTACGGTATCGGGCGAGTGCAAGTTGTTTGCTGACAATTGAGACCTGCAACAGACAGACGGACCAATTTCGGACGGCCGGGTGACTAAAGTGCAATGACCTGTCATAATGTCCTCACAGCTCGGAATCGCAGGGTACAATCTTCTCCGTTTTAGATTCAAAAAGCATGAGCTCGACGCCTGTCCGAGCTAGAATATCAGCCCTCTCCCAGCATCTTCTACAACCTGCTCGGAGACATTCAATCATGTCTCAGGAAAGACCTAACATTACACTCTACACGGCTAGCACGCCCAATGGAATAAAAATATCCATAGCTTTAGAAGAGCTAGGCCTGGTAAGCTCGACGAACATTGACGCAGAATATGGGCTACTGACCAGCCTGGCCAGCCGTACAAAGTGGAGAACATTGATATGTTCAAGAATACTCAGAAAGAACCCTGGTTTCTCGAAATCAACCCCAATGGACGAATACCAGCCATCACGGATACGTTTTCTGATGGGAAACAAATACGCTTGTTCGAATCTGGCAGCATCCTCCAATACCTTGCAGAGCAGTACGATAAAGACCACAAGATCTCTTACCCCCCTGGCTCCCGAGAGCAATACGAAGTGAATAACTGGGTCTTCTTCCAGAATGCGGGACTCGGCCCAATGCAGGGCCAGGCCAACCACTTCAATCGATATGCGCCAGAGAAGATACAGTATGGCATCGATAGGTACACAACCGAGAGTCGACGGCTCTATGGTGTCCTTGACAAGCATCTTGAGAATTCAAAATCTGGGTTCCTAGTTGGTGATCACATCTCCACAGCAGACATTACTACTATAGGGTGGGTGATGTCGGCTGCATATACGGGGCTGGACATCGAAGAATTCCCTCGCTTGAAGGCTTGGGTGGAAATGATGTTAAAACGGCCTGGTGTGGACCGTGGCAAAGACGTACCCACAAAATGGCGAGTGACAGAAATGAGCAAGGAGGAAATGAAGGCAATTAGCGACTGGATGATGAAAAGCATGAAAGATGACTCGAAAGAATAGGTTCGTTGAACTGGATATGAATTAGACATTGAAGATGTCATTTGACTTTTTGTCAGCACACGCTTGGCTAAGTCTTGCACAGCCTATCTTCGTTCCGCAGATAAGCATACACTTTTGTTATTTCGTTGATCATGTGGCAAAGGCTCAGCATAATGCTTCCTCCATGCTTTGCTCCAGGTCCTTCCACGTCCTCCGACTCTTCCTTCGTGACACAAGCAGTTGCCAGAATCTTGTGACCGAAGGAAAACTGGTCACTTCTCCATAGTGGAAGCAAGATACTTCTGATAGTCTGGATCAGCGAACAATTTCTGGACGTTCTCCGTGGCCCTCTCTTCAAAGGTCTTGTTCTGCTCTTCCTTGTTCGCTTCCTTTGTAGACTCGCTTTGTTCTCGGCTCTGACCGCCCTCAGGTTTGATGATGAATGGGCTAGTGAAGCCCTCGTCGTCCGGCTTGTCCATGGTCTCCATGGTCTCCATGAGGCCTCTACTCTCCTTGAAGTGCCAAGATTTTCCGTTCTCATATTCTTTGAGTGCCTTCTCAATCTGTCTCTCTGCTCCTGCCATAAGATGCGCCTTTTTATAGATCTTTTCGATCAGATTGCGTTGATTCTGCTTCACCTTTGCGCCCACTCGCATGGCAACGGCAGTCAGCAGGACAAGGGATCTCTTCTTCTTCTCCTCCGTGATGATGTCAAACAATTCATTGAATTCGCCTTCATCGAGAGCGTTTCGAGCTTTGGTCTCTTCTTCTTCAGACTCGAAAAAGAATAGCTCGAACCCAGCCCTTTCGGAGAGTTCGTCGAGAACGTCGTAGTCAGGGTCAGACTGAAAGAGGTATTGGCCCCAGTAACCATCTACATGCTTAGTCAGCTATTGAGGCTTGGTCAAACAGCCATTGGATAGATCACTTTCCTTGAAGAGGAGGCCAACGCTGAGCTGGATTGGAGTAGTTCTGAGGGGCAACTGTTAGTCGGCTTGTGCATCTCTCAGGGCAGAAGCAGATTTTACCGTCGCTATCACTCGTCTCTCGCCTTACTGTAGTCGGAGGCACAAGTAGTATTTGTGATTGGTGAAAATGAGAAGCACTAGATGTGACAGGCTGCATTTTGAGTTCTGTGCAGGACCTTCCACGCTAGCTCCATTCAAGCCTAGTATTTCTTGGCAAAGTGCTCACCATGATCTTAAGGAGTGCAGCCTTCTTTCTCTAACTTACACTTCACAATCCTAACTGACAGGAATAGACAATTATACCACACAACAGCATCCAATAATGGCCTGGAGAAATCAAGGCATCACTGGGTCTAACAACATCCCTCTCGGCACGCGGCGCCGATTCGGAGGAGATGATGGCGACGCTCAGGATGGTGGCTACACTCCCTCATCCTCGTCTGCTGGAATGGCTGATTCGAGCTACAAACGTGGTCGTAGTCCAATCAGAGGTTTGTCCGAGTTCGTCACTCGGCCCAAAATACTACTAACATGGTTTTCTAGATTCTGTAGTCGATGGCGTGAAGCGGCGCAAGAAGCGCAATCGATGGGGAGATGCGCAAGAGAACAAAGCAGCAGGCCTGATGGGTCTTCCAACAATGATCATGGCCAACATGACTACTGAACAGCTCGAAGCTTACACGTTGCATCTTCGGATCGAGGAGATCAGCCAGAAGCTTCGAATCAACGATGTCGTGCCAGCAGATGGAGACAGGTAAGCACTTCCACGCCACCGCAAATCAGGGCTGCTAACATTCGAACAGATCGCCCTCGCCTCCGCCTCAGTACGACAACTTTGGCCGACGTGTGAATACCAGAGAGTATCGCTATCGTAAACGTCTCGAAGATGAGCGTCACAAGCAGATTGAGAAGGCGATGAAGATCATCCCGAACTATCATCCACCTTCTGATTACAGACGCCCTACTAAGACACAGGAAAAGGTCTACGTGCCGGTCAACGATTACCCTGAGATTAACTTCAGTATGATAACTAACCCTCTAACTCCGTTTCTTTTGGTTGCTTCTTTCGTTTCGTTCCTCTGTCAGGCAAACGCGCAGCTTGTTCGACCTGCCATGTCCAGCTACACTCCCAGCACTAACACTAACTATCTGCTGTTTCTGCGTTTACTTACATCATGAGACTCAAAGACTAACACTTAGCTTTTCCCATCACCCAAGTTGGACTACTTATCGGACCTCGTGGCAATACATTGAAAAAGATGGAGACAGAATCCCAGGCTAAAATCGCCATTCGAGGCAAAGGATCTGTCAAAGAAGGCAAGGGTCGTTCTGACGCAGCTCACACTAGCAACCAGGAAGAAGATTTACATTGCTTGATCATGGCAGACACCGAGGAGAAGGTCAACAAGGCGAAAAAACTCATCCATAACGTTATCGAGACCGCAGCTTCGATCCCCGAGGGACAGAACGAACTTAAACGGAATCAACTGCGCGAACTCGCAGCTCTAAACGGTACCCTCCGAGACGATGAGAATCAAGCTTGCCAGAACTGTAAGTTTCCTGGGCCTCTTAGCATCAGCGAGTGACACTGACTCCGTTAGGTGGGCAAATCGGCCACCGTAAATATGACTGTCCTGAGCAGCGCAATTTCACGGCCAACATCATTTGTCGTATCTGTGGCAATGCTGGCCATATGGCTCGAGATTGTACCGAAAGACAGCGAGGAACGGACTCCCGGAATGAGATCCCAGGTGGATTCGGTGCACCACAGAAACGTCTTGGTGGTGGTGATGCTGTTGACAGGGAATATGAGGTTTGTACAGCCCATTCATGTGCTCCGCTTGAACCTTGCTAACCTTGTCTAGCAACTGATGAATGAGCTCTCTGGCAACCCAGCTGCCGCGAACGGCGACATGCCACCTCAACGCATTGAAGCCGGGCCTGGCATGTATGATCAGGGCGAGTCCTATGGTGGGGATCGCGATTTGAAGCCATGGCAACGCCAACCTACGGGTGGAGCAGCTCCATGGCAGCGTGATCGCAACGAGCGTCCTCGTGACGACTATGGCTCTCGGGATCAGGGAGGCACATCAGCACGTCCATGGGCAAGCGGGAACCGGGAGAATGACAATTATGGAGGCTACGGTGGACCTCCTGGTGGTGGTGCTGCTCCCTGGCAACAGCAGCAGCCGCCTCCGCCAGCTCCTCCAGGTGGACAACCGGCTTACGGGTATGGAGCTTATCCAGGATCTGGCTATGATCAAGGCTATGGCGCGCCTCCAGCAGCAGCTCCTCCAGGGCTCAGCTCATTCCTGCAATATGGAGGAGCTCCACCACCACCTCCGGGTGATGCCCCGCCTCCTCCCCCACCTTCAGGAGATGCTCCGCCGCCGCCGCCATCTGACTACCCTCCACCACCGCCACCATCATAAACGTGGTGTGTCTTATGGAATGGCAAACGAAGTAGGTGTGGCAGGCTTCATTCCATATCGATGAGGAACCGTAATGGGTTATTCCTGTCACTGCCAAAGATCAGTCGTCAAGGTTGGCTTTGTCGTTGATGAAGGAGAGGGGAGTTTGTGCTTACTTGTGCTTGTGCTGTATTAATTGTAGCAATCAAAGTTGTTTCACTAAATCATTTCCATCTCACTGATCTCAGTTTGTAATGGGCCTTGCTCTCTTCGTTAATTGATGATGTATACAGTGTTACACAGTAGCATGCCTAGAAGGATTAACAGTGTGAATTAGAACTGTGGTTACGGATCAGGTGAATATCTTCGTACTACTACTACCAGTACTAGTAGTATAGTACTCCGTAGAGGTATTGGAAAAATGCAGGCAGGGGGCTGTCTTGGTTCATTTCCGAAAGTGGCATGGTGAAGATTTGAGAGCTCTCTCTCTCTCTCTCTTTCTCTCTGTTTAGCCACCAACCTCGGATCTCATTTTATTGCACCTTCATTAACAGCTCAACATCCATCGTCAGCTTCACAACCATATCTACAACTACCCTTTTCCTTCAGACCAGTACTCTACAGCCCTCTTCCAATTCATAATGCCTCGCTCTCGTGGAGGCCGCTCGGCCCCAGCTCGCGCTCCCAGCGCACCATCCCGTCCCACCGCCCCTGCTCCTCCACCTCGATCGATGGGCAACCAGCAGCAGTCTCGCCCGATGTCGACCACTGCCCCTGCCCAGAAAGCGCCCCCTCAAGCCGGCGCTCAGCAAAGCCCCGGGCTATTCGGTCAGATGGCCAGCACTGCTGCGTAAGTCCCTCCTGGCCCAACATCGCTTAGCGGCAGCCAACATGGCCTTCTTTGCCACTTCCACCTCCACCTCCACCTCCACCTCCACCTCCACCTCCACCTCCACCTCCACCTCCACCTCCACCTCCACCTCCACCTCCACCTCCACCTCCACCTCCACCTCCACCTCCACCTCCACCTCCACCTCCACCTCCACCTCCACCTCCACCTCCACCTCCACCTCCACCTCCACCTCCACCTCCACCTGGACAACGGTCTCTACGGCGCCCAGAACCAGACTGCTGCGGGTGGCTATGGCGGTGCGCAGGACCAGCCCTGCATGACCGATGTGAAGAACTTCACGCGCTGCATGGATGAGAATCAGGGCAACATGACTATCTGTGGCTGGTATATGGAGCAGTTGAAGGCGTGCCAGCAGGCGGCGAGGCCGTATTAGGATCTAGGAAAGAAGGGGGGGATGGGATGGGTTGGAGGAAGTGTGGGAGATGTGGTCCGAAGCTCTACGTTGTTGGGTTGTATGTAGTAGTTAGATGAGCAGCGGGAGAATGTACAGCCGACTAGCATCAGACTCGCCCAGAGCATAGATATACATACATACATACAGAGCGTTCTCCTCTCCTGACTTCAAGTACATCTAATTCGTGCACAACCGCCATAGGCCCGATTCTGGCGCGGAGCCATCCCATTCATTCCTCGAAAGTGATCGCTCCAACACCGATGCTATATGACCACTATTCTATACGGTATTCGCTAAAACGCAGCACAAAAACCCCATGCCACCCATGCCGATCCAAGCGCAGTGAGTGATCTATGCTCCCTCTAGAGAAAGGCTCAATGCACCAGCTCATCCCTGCCCAGGAACTTGGCCATCGGATCATCCGCCGTAGCTCTGTTCCGCTTGAAGGCCTCCAGTTCCTCCTCCGTGACACCCTCGCGCATCTCCTGCAGCGTGCGCTTCTTGGCCGTGGTTTTCGGCTCTGCCGTCGCTGCTTCCGCTTCTGCTTCTGCTTCTTCTCCGTTCTTCCCTGCCCTTTGCTTCCCATTCCCGTCCACATGATGCGCTTCTTGGTCTTCTTCTTTCCCTCCTCCTCTGCTTTCAGCCGTCGGGTTTCCATTTTCCAGGAGGAGCAAGTCCCCACCCTTCAACCTCTCCGCCATCTCAAACGCCTTCTTCCCCTCTTCGCCTGTGCAATAGCTATTCTTGACCAGCGAATGACAGCACGCGTACCCCCATTGGAAGCGCGACCACCAGCTGCCCCAGACGGAAGTATGGTTGTTGATGAGCACGTCCTCTTTGTATTTCGAGCTGGCGATCTTCTTGACCTCGCCTTTGATTCCACCGCTCTCGTCGTACTCGACATACCTCTCGTTCTCTGCCGCGATGAACGGTGGGGCGGGTTGGAGATGTTCGGACCCGCCGTACTTTTCTAGCAAGGCTTTGCGGCTCGATTCGCGTTTCTTCTCCGCGGCTTCCGTCTGCTTCTTGCGTAGTATCTCGCCTTCGGTCGGGTTGGCTTGTAGATGCAGCTTCTTGGCTCCGGCTGTGCTTTTCTCTTGCGTTTCCCACGCGTAGCGTTGCGCCTTCTCGAACTCTGCGGCGTCGCCGGAGGAGCGCATGAAGTTCTCGTCGGCTAGGAGGCTGGACGCGGCATTTTCGCCTCCTGCTTTGGCGCTGGTGCCCACGTCTGCCATGGATCGGGTCTTGGGGTCGTATTTGGCAGACTCCAGGTCAAGGTTCAGCAGATATTTGGCCGTGTCTTCGCGGATGCGCAGATTGCGGGTTGAGGTGGGCTGGTTGCGGCCCATGTCGGTTTCTTCGGCGTATTTGGCCGACTCGATTTCTGGGTCACCATCATTGATGGTCTCCTCCGCGTCTTCGCCGTTCTCGATTTGTGCCTGCCCTTTCGTGCTGGCCGTAGCTTTCTTCAGAGCTTCAAGCTCTTCGTACTCCTTCACCACCGCAGAGTATTCTCGAGCATCGTACCCATTCCAGCGGTCGCGCTTTGCGTCCCAGCCTAGATTCACATCTTCCACCACCTCGTCTGCTTGGATGTCTCGCCCAGTCCATTTGGCGCCCTGTTTCCGCGGTCGAGATAGACATTCTTTGGTCTTGTGGGTCATGGCGCCACAGTTCTCGCAGGCGCCTTTGCGGAATTTGGTCGCCGCTGGGCCCAGCTTGCGGCCTCGGTCGTACCATTTTGATTGGGAGAGGGTGTCTTGAGGGAGAGATTGGATGCGCTGATGCTCGAGGTAGTCGGCATCGGAGAGGTTATTGTCAACATAGAATGGCTTCTTGGAGATATATGAGGGGATATACTCATTCCGGCCCTGGGAGGTGGAGGGGTCGGTAGGAGAAGGTTTTGGAGGAGCTCGGGACATATTGAGAGATATGAAGAGAGGCAACGACTAGGATTGCAGGGCGTTGAGTGGGCTTATCGAGGTGTTTGCGATGTATCTGCCTGCCCGCAACCTAATGGAGATGGCCAGAGGTGTTCAAGGTGGGACGGACCTGTAGAACGAGAACTCCCGCTTCACTGAGTACTTCTATGAAGCGAAAGTAATGTGGAGCAAGTGTGGGGTCAAAGTCCTAAGGTTTGGAATACTGTGCAACGATCGTAGGGCTCAGCATGATCAGGTAACCACCGTCTCGCATGTTGGTGCAAATAAGTAGCGACAACTCTATGGTACAGTAATTGGCTTGACTGACTGGCCTATAGTAACAACGGAAGCCGATCTTTAGCTACTAATTTCAGCTCGTTGTCATTCTACAGACATTTATCAAAATCAAAACCAATACAGAGATGAGTCAAACTATTTGTAGAAAGAGTGTTAATTTTCTACAGA